>NW_027017173.1:0-267995 GCF_036013445.1 Caloenas nicobarica
CGGGCTCTGTCGGGCTCTGTCGGGCTCTACTGGGCTCTACTGAGCTCTGTCGGGCTCTGTCGGGCTCTACTGGGCCCTGTCGGGCCCTGTCGGGCCCTGACGGGCTCTGTCGGGCTCTACTGGGCTCTGTCGGGCTCTGTCGGGCCCTGTCGGGCTCTGTCGGGCTCTGTCGGGCTCTACTGGGCTCTGTCGGGCTCTGTCGGGCTCTGTCGGGCTCTGTCGGGCTGTGTCGGGCTCTGTAGGGCTCTACTGGGCTCTACTGGGCTCTGTCGGGCTCTGTCGGGCTCTGTCGGGCTCTACTGGGCCCTGTCGGGCCCTGTCGGGCTCTGTCGGGCTCTGTCGGGCTCTGTCGGGCTCTACTGGGCCCTGTCGGGCCCTGTCGGGCTCTGTCGGGCCCTGTCGGGCCCTGTCGGGCTCTGTCGGGCTCTGTCGGGCCCTGTCGGGCTCTGTCGGGCTCTGTCGGGCTCTGTCGGGCCCTGTCGGGCTCTGTCGGGCTCTAACGGGCTCTGTCGGGCTCTACTGGGCCCTGTCGGGCCCTGTCGGGCCCTGTCGGGCTCTGTCGGGCTCTGTCGGGCTCTGTCGGCTCTACTGGGCCCTGTCGGGCCCTGTCGGGCCCTGTCGGGCTCTGTCGGGCTCTGTCGGGCCCTGTCGGGCCCTGTCGGGCTCTGTCGGGCCCTGTCGGGCCCTGTCGGGCTCTGTCGGGCTCTGTCGGGCTCTACTGGGCTCTGTCGGGCTCTGTCGGGCTCTGTCGGGCTCTGTCGGGCTCTACTGGGCCCTGTCGGGCTCTGTCGGGCCCTGTCGGGTCCTGTCGGGCTCTGTCGGGCTCTGTCGGGCTCTACTGGGCTCTACTGGGCTCTGTCGGGCTCTGTCGGGCTCTGTCGGGCTCTGTCGGGCTCTGTCGGGCTCTACTGGGCCCTGTCGGGCTCTGTCGGGCTCTGTCGGGCCCTGTCGGGCTCTGTCGGGCCCTGTCGGGCCCTGTCGGGCTCTGTCGGGCTCTGTCGGGCTCTGTCGGTCTCTACTGGGCCCTGTCGGGCTCTGTCGGGCTCTGTCGGGCTCTGTCGGGCTCTACTGGGCCCTGTCGGGCGCTGTCGGGCTCTGTCGGGCCCTGTCGGGCTCTATCGGGCCCTGTCGGGCTCTGTCGGGCTCTACTGGGCCCTGTCGGGTTCTGTCGGGCTCTGTCGGGCTCTGTCGGGCTCTACTGGGCCCTGTCGGGCTCTGTCGGGCTCTGTCGGGCCGTGTCGGGCTCTGTCGGGCTCTGTCGGGCCCTGTCGGGCTCTGTCGGGCTCTGTCGGGCTCTGTCGGGCTCTACTGGGCCCTGTCGGGCTCTGTCGGGCTCTGTCGGGCTCTGTCGGGCTCTACTGGGCCCTGTCGGGCGCTGTCGGGCTCTGTCGGGCTCTGTCGGGCTCTGTCGGGCCCTGTCGGGCTCTGTCGGGCTCTACTGGGCCCTGTCGGGTTCTGTCGGGCTCTGTCGGGCTCTGTCGGGCTCTACTGGGCCCTGTCGGGCTCTGTCGGGCTCTGTCGGGCCCTGTCGGGCTCTGTCGGGCTCTGTCGGGCTCTGTCGGGCTCTGTCGGGCCCTGTCGGGCTCTGTCGGGCTCTGTCGGGCTGTGTCGGGCTCTGTCGGGCTCTACTGGGCTCTACTGGGCTCTGTCGGGCTCTGTCGGGCTCTGTCGGGCTCTACTGGGCCCTGTCGGGCCCTGTCGGGCTCTGTCGTACCCTGTCGGGCCCTGTCGGGCCCTGTCGGGCCCTGTCGGGCTCTGTCGGGCTCTGTCGGGCCCTGTCGGGCTCTGTCGGGCTCTGTCGGGCTCTGTCGGGCTCTACTGGGCCCTGTCGGGCCCTGTCGGGCTCTGTCGGGCTCTGTCGGGCTCTGTCGGGCTCTACTGGGCTATGTCGGGCCCTGTCGGGCCCTGTCGGGCCCTCTCGGTCTCTGTCGGGCCCTGTCGGGCTCTGTCGGGCTCTGTCGGGCTCTGTCGGGCTCTACTGGGCCCTGTCGGGCCCTGTCGGGCCCTGTCGGGCTCTGTCGGGCTCTGTTGGGCTCTGTCGGGCTCTACTGGGCTCTGTCGGGCCCTGTCGGGCCCTGTCGGGCTCTGTCGGGCTCTGTCGGGCCCTGTCGGGCCCTGTTGGGCTCTGTCGGGCTCTGTCGGGCTCTACTGGGCTCTGTCGGGCTCTATCGGGCTCTGTCGGGCTCTGTCGGGCTCTACTGGGCCCTGTCGGGCTCTGTCGGGCTCTGTCGGGCTCTGTCGGGCCCTGTCGGGTCCTGTCGGGCTCTGTCGGGCTCTGTCGGGCTCTACTGGGCTCTGTCGGGCTCTGTCGGGCTCTGTCGGGCTCTGTCGGGCTCTACTGGGCCCTGTCGGGCTCTTTCGGGCTCTGTGGGGCCCTGTCGGGCTCTGTCGGGCTCTGTCGGGCTCTGTCGGGCCCTGTCGGGCTCTGTCGGGCCCTGTCGGGCTCTGTCGGGCTCTGTCGGGCCCTGTCGGGCTCTGTCGGGCTCTGTCGGGCTCTGTCGGGCTCTACTGGGCCCTGTCGGGCTCTGTCGGGCTCTGTCGGGCCCTGTCGGGCTCTGTCGGGCTCTGTCGGGCCCTGTCGGGATCTGTCGGGCTCTACTGGGCCCTGTCGGGCCCTGTCGGGCCCTGTCGGGCTCTGTCGGGCTCTGTCGGGCTCTGTCGGGCTCTACTGGGCTCTACTGGGCTCTGTCGGGCTCTGTCGGGCCCTGTCGGGCTCTGTCGGGCTCTGTCGGGCCCTGTCGGGCTCTGTCGGGCTCTGTCGGGCCCTGTCGGGCTCTATCGGGCCCTGTCGGGCTCTGTCGGGCCCTGTCGGGCCCTGTCGGGCTCTGTCGGGCTCTGTCGGGCCCTGTCGGGCTCTGTCGGGCTCTGTCGGGCTCTATCGGGCTCTACTGGGCCCTGTCGGGCTCTGTCGGGCCCCGTCGGGCCCTGTCGGGCCCTGTCGGGCTCTGTCGGCTCTGTCGGGCTCTACTGGGCCCTGTCGGGCTCTGTCGGACTCTGTCGGGCCCTGTCGGGCCCTGTCGGGCTCTGTCAGGCTCTGTCGGGCTCTGTCGGGCTCTAATGGGCCCTGTCGGGCCCTGTCGGGCCCTGTCGGGCTCTACTGGGCTCTACTGGGCTCTGTCGGGCTCTTTCGGGCTCTACTGGGCCCTGTCGGGCCCTGTCGGGCTCTGTCGGGCTCTGTCGGGCCCTGTCGGGCTCTGTCGGGCTCTGTCGGGCTCTGTCGGGCTCTGTCGGGCTCTACTGGGCTCTACTGGGCTCTGTCGGGCTCTGTCGGGCTCTACTGGGCCCTGTCGGGCCCTGTCGGGCTCTATCGGGCTCTGTCGGGCTCTACTGGGCCCTGTCGGGCTCTGTCGGGCCCTGTCGGGCTCTGTCGGGCTCTGTCGGGCCCTGTCGGGCCCTGTCGGGCTCTGTCGGGCCCTGTCGGGCTCTGTCGGGCTCTGTCGGGCTCTGTCGGGCTCTACTGGGCTCTGTCGGGCTCTGTCGGGCTCTGTCGGGCTCTGTCGGGCTCTACTGGGCCCTGTCGGGCTCTGTCGGGCTCTGTCGGGCCCTGTCGGGCTCTGTCGGGCTCTGTCGGGCTCTGTCGGGCCCTGTCGGGCTCTGTCGGGCTCTGTCGGGCTCTGTCGGGCTCTACTGGGCTCTGTCGGGCTCTGTCGGGCTCTGTCGGGCCCTGTCGGGCTCTGTCGGGCTCTGTCGGGCTCTGTCGGGCTCTACTGGGCTCTGTCGGGCTCTGTCGGGCTCTGTCGGGCCCTGTCGGGCTCTGTCGGGCTCTGTCGGGCTCTGTCGGGCTCTACTGGGCTCTACTGGGCTCTGTCGGGCTCTGTCGGGCTCCACTGGGCCCTGTCGGGCCCTGTCGGGCCCTGTCGGGCTCTATCGGGCTCTGTCGGGCTCTACTGGGCCCTGTCGGGCTCTGTCGGTCCCTGTCGGGCTCTGTCGGGCTCTACTGGGCTCTGTCGGGCCCTGTCGGGCTCTGTCGGGCCCTGTCGGGCCCTGTCGGGCTCTGTCGGGCCCTGTCGGCCTCTGTCGGGCTCTGTCGGGCTCTGTCGGGCTCTACTGGGCTCTGTCGGGCTCTGTCGGGCTCTGTCGGGCTCTGTCGGGCTCTACTGGGCCCTGTCGGGCTCTGTCGGGCTCTGTCGGGCCCTGTCGGGCTCTGTCGGGCTCTGTCGGGCCCTGTCGGGCTCTGTCGGGCTCTGTCGGGCTCTGTCGGGCTCTGTCGGGCTCTACTGGGCCCTGTCGGGCTCTGTCGGGCTCTGTCGGGCTCTGTCGGGCCCTGTTGGGCTCTGTCGGGCTCTACTGGGCCCTGTCGGGCCCTGTCGGGCTCTGTCGGGCTCTGTCGGGCCCTGTCGGGCTCTGTCGGGCTCTGTCGGGCTCTACTGGGCCCTGTCGGGCGCTGTCGGGCTCTGTCGGGCTCTGTCGGGCTCTGTCGGGCCCTGTCGGGCTCTGTCGGGCTCTACTGGGCCCTGTCGGGTTCTGTCGGGCTCTGTCGGGCTCTGTCGGGCTCTACTGGGCCCTGTCGGGCTCTGTCGGGCTCTGTCGGGCCCTGTCGGGCCCTGTCGGGCTCTGTCGGGCTCTGTCGGGCTCTGTCGGGCCCTGTCGGGCTCTGTCGGGCCCTGTCGGGCTCTGTCGGGCTCTGTCGGGCTGTGTCGGGCTCTGTCGGGCTCTACTGGGCTCTGTCGGGCTCTGTCGGGCTCTGTCGGGCTCTGTCGGGCTCTACTGGGCCCTGTCGGGCCCTGTCGGGCTCTGTCGGGCTCTGTCGGGCTCTACTGGGCTCTGTCGGGCCCTGTCGGGCTCTGTCGGGCCCTGTCGGGCTCTGTCGGGCTCTGTCGGGCTCTGTCGGGCTCTACTGGGCCCTGTCGGGCCCTGTCGGGCTCTGTCGGGCTCTGTCTGGCCCTGTCGGGCTCTACTGGGCTCTAATGGGCTCTGTCGGGCTCTTTCGGGCTCTACTGGGCCCTGTTGGGCCCTGTCGGGCCCTGTCGGGCTCTGTCGGGCTCTGTCGGGCTCTGTCGGGCCCTGTCGGGCTCTGTCGGTCCCTGTCGGGCTCTGTCGGGCTCTGTCGGGCTCTGTCGGGCTCTGTGGGGCCCTGTCGGGCCCTGTCGGGCTCTGTCGGGCTCTGTCGGGCTCTGTCGGGCTCTACTGGGCCCTGTCGGGACCTGTCGGGCCCTGTCGGGCTCTGTCGGGCTCTGTCGGGCTCTGTCGGGCTCTACTGGGCTCTGTCGGGCTCTGTCGGGTTCTGTCGGGCTCTGTCGGGCTCTGTCGGGCTCTACTGGGATCTGTCGGGCCCTGTCGGGCCCTGTCGGGCTCTGTCGGGCCCTGTCGGGCCCTGTCGGGCTCTGTCGGGCTCTGTCGGGCTCTACTGGGCCCTGTCGGGCACTGTCGGGCTCTGTCGGGCCCTGTCGGGCCCTGTCGGGCTCTGTCGGGCTCTGTCGGGCCCTGTCGGGCTCTGTCGGGCTCTGTCGGGCTCTGTCGGGCTCTGTCGGGCTCTACTGGGCTCTACTGGGCTCTGTCGGGCTCTGTCGGGCCCTGTCGGGCTCTGTCGGGCTCTGTCGGGCTCTGTCGGGCCCTGTCGGGCTCTGTCGGGCTCTACTGGGCTCTGTCGGGCTCTGTCGGGCTTTGTCGGGCTCTGTCGGGCTCTACTGGGCCCTGTCGGGCCCTGATGGGCTCTGTCGGGCACTGCTGGGCTCTGTCGGGCTCTGTCGGGTTCTGTCGGGCTCTGTCGGGCTCTGTCGGGCTCTACTGGGCTCTGTCGGGCCCTGTCGGGCCCTGTCGGGCTCTGTCGGGCCCTGTCGGGCCCTGTCGGGCTCTGTCGGGCTCTGTCGGGCTCTGTCGGGCTCTACTGGGCCCTGTCGGGCCCTGTCGGGCTCTGTCGGGCCCTGTCGGGCCCTGTCGGGCTCTGTCGGGCTCTGTCGGGCCCTGTCAGGCTCTGTCGGGCTCTGTCGGGCTCTGTCGGGCTCTACTGGGCTCTACTGGGCTCTGTCGGGCTCTGTCGGGCTCTACTGGGCCCTGTCGGGCCCTGTCGGGCCCTGACGGGCTCTGTCGGGCTCTACTGGGCTCTGTCGGGCTCTGTCGGGCCCTGTCGGGCTCTGTCGGGCTCTGTCGGGCTCTACTGGGCTCTGTCGGGCTCTGTCGGGCTTTGTCGGGCTCTGTCGGGCTCTACTGGGCCCTGTCGGGCTCTGTCGGGCCCTGTCGGGCTCTGTCGGGCTCTGTCGGGCCCTGTCGGGCTCTGTCGGGCTCTGTCGGGCTCTACTGGGCTCTGTCGGGCTCTACTGGGCCCTGTCGGGCTCTGTCGGGCTCTGTCGGGCTCTGTCGGGCCCTGTCGGGCTCTGTCGGTCTCTGTCGGGCCCTGTCGGGCCCTGTCGGGACCTGACGGGCTCTGTCGGGCCCTGTCGGGCTCTGTCGGGCTCTGTCGGGCTCTACTGGGCCCTGTCGGGCTCTGTCGGGCTCTGTCGGGCTCTGTGGGGCCCTGTCGGGCTCTGTCGGGCCCTGTCGGGCTCTGTCGGGCTCTGTCGGGCTGTGTCGGGCTCTGTCGGGCTCTACTGGGCTCTACTGGGCTCTGTCGGGCTCTGTCGGGCTCTGTCGGGCTCTACTGGGCCCTGTCGGGCCCTGTCGGGCTCTGTCGGGCTCTGTCGGGCTCTGTCGGGCTCTACTGGGCCCTGTCGGGCGCTGTCGGGCTCTGTCGGGCCCTGTCGGGCCCTGTCGGGCCCTGATGGGCTCTGTCGGGCACTGCTGGGCTCTGTCGGGCTCTGTCGGGTTCTGTCGGGCTCTGTCGGGCTCTGTCGGGCTCTACTGGGCTCTGTCGGGCCCTGTCGGGCCCTGTCGGGCTCTGTCGGGCCCTGTCGGGCCCTGTCGGGCTCTGTCGGGCTCTGTCGGGCTCTGTCGGGCTCTACTGGGCCCTGTCGGGCTCTGTCGGGCTCTGTCGGGCCCTGTCGGGCTCTGTCGGGCTCTGTCGGGCCCTGTCGGGCCCTGTCGGGCTCTGTCGGGCTCTACTGGGCCCTGTCGGGCCCTGTCGGGCCCTGTCGGGCTCTGTCGGGCTCTGTCGGGCTCTGTCGGGCTCTACTGGGCTCTACTGGGCTCTGTCGGGCTCTACTGGGCCCTGTCGGGCTCTGTCGGGCTCTGTCGGGCCCTGTCGGGCTCTGTCGGGCTCTGTCGGGCTCTGTCGGGCTCTACTGGGCTCTACTGGGCTCTGTCGGGCTCTGTCGGGCCCTGTCGGGCTCTGTCGGGCTCTGTCGGGCTCTGTCGGGCCCTGTCGGGCTCTGTCGGGCTCTACTGGGCTCTGTCGGGCTCTGTCGGGCTTTGTCGGGCTCTGTCGGGCTCTACTGGGCCCTGTCGGGCCCTGATGGGCTCTGTCGGGCACTGCTGGGCTCTGTCGGGCTCTGTCGGGTTCTGTCGGGCTCTGTCGGGCTCTGTCGGGCTCTACTGGGCTCTGTCGGGCCCTGTCGGGCCCTGTCGGGCTCTGTCGGGCCCTGTCGGGCCCTGTCGGGCTCTGTCGGGCTCTGTCGGGCTCTGTCGGGCTCTACTGGGCCCTGTCGGGCCCTGTCGGGCTCTGTCGGGCCCTGTCGGGCCCTGTCGGGCTCTGTCGGGCTCTGTCGGGCCCTGTCAGGCTCTGTCGGGCTCTGTCGGGCTCTGTCGGGCTCTACTGGGCTCTACTGGGCTCTGTCGGGCTCTGTCGGGCTCTACTGGGCCCTGTCGGGCCCTGTCGGGCCCTGACGGGCTCTGTCGGGCTCTACTGGGCTCTGTCGGGCTCTGTCGGGCCCTGTCGGGCTCTGTCGGGCTCTGTCGGGCTCTACTGGGCTCTGTCGGGCTCTGTCGGGCTTTGTCGGGCTCTGTCGGGCTCTACTGGGCCCTGTCGGGCTCTGTCGGGCCCTGTCGGGCTCTGTCGGGCTCTGTCGGGCTCTACTGGGCTCTGTCGGGCTCTACTGGGCCCTGTCGGGCTCTGTCGGGCTCTGTCGGGCTCTGTCGGGCCCTGTCGGGCTCTGTCGGTCTCTGTCGGGCCCTGTCGGGCCCTGTCGGGACCTGACGGGCTCTGTCGGGCCCTGTCGGGCTCTGTCGGGCTCTGTCGGGCTCTACTGGGCCCTGTCGGGCTCTGTCGGGCTCTGTCGGGCTCTGTGGGGCCCTGTCGGGCTCTGTCGGGCCCTGTCGGGCTCTGTCGGGCTCTGTCGGGCTGTGTCGGGCTCTGTCGGGCTCTACTGGGCTCTACTGGGCTCTGTCGGGCTCTGTCGGGCTCTGTCGGGCTCTACTGGGCCCTGTCGGGCCCTGTCGGGCTCTGTCGGGCTCTGTCGGGCTCTGTCGGGCTCTACTGGGCCCTGTCGGGCGCTGTCGGGCTCTGTCGGGCCCTGTCGGGCCCTGTCGGGCTCTGTCGGGCTCTGTCGGGCCCTGTCGGGCTCTGTCGGGCCCTGTCGGGCCCTGTCGGGCTCTGTCGGGCTCTGTCGGGCTCTGTCGGGCTCTACTGGGCCCTGTCGGGCTCTGTCGGGCTCTGTCGGGCCCTGTCGGGCTCTGTCGGGCTCTGTCGGGCCCTGTCGGGCCCTGTCGGGCTCTGTCGGGCTCTACTGGGCCCTGTCGGGCCCTGTCGGGCCCTGTCGGGCTCTGTCGGGCTCTGTCGGGCTCTGTCGGGCTCTACTGGGCTCTACTGGGCTCTGTCGGGCTCTACTGGGCCCTGTCGGGCTCTGTCGGGCTCTGTCGGGCCCTGTCGGGCTCTGTCGGGCTCTGTCGGGCCCTGTCGGGCTCTATCGGGCCCTGTCGGGCTCTGTCGGGCCCTGTCGGGCCCTGTCGGGCTCTGTCGGGCTCTGTCGGGCCCTGTCGGGCTCTGTCGGGCTCTGTCGGGCTCTATCGGGCTCTACTGGGCCCTGTCGGGCCCTGTCGGGCTCTGTCGGGCCCTGTCGGGCTCTGTCGGGCTCTGTCGGGCTCTGTCGGGCTCTGTCGGGCCCTGTCGGGCTCTGTCGGGCCCTGTCGGGCTCTGTCGGGCTCTGTCGGGCTGTGTCGGGCTCTGTAGGGCTCTACTGGGCTCTACTGGGCTCTGTCGGGCTCTGTCGGGCTCTGTCGGGCTCTACTGGGCCCTGTCGGGCCCTGTCGGGCTCTGTCGGGCTCTGTCGGGCTCTGTCGGGCTCTACTGGGCCCTGTCGGGCCCTGTCGGGCTCTGTCGGGCCCTGTCGGGCCCTGTCGGGCTCTGTCGGGCTCTGTCGGGCCCTGTCGGGCTCTGTCGGGCTCTGTCGGGCTCTGTCGGGCCCTGTCGGGCTCTGTCGGGCTCTAACGGGCTCTGTCGGGCTCTACTGGGCCCTGTCGGGCCCTGTCGGGCTCTGTCGGGCTCTGTCGGGCTCTGTCGGGCTCTACTGGGCCCTGTCGGGCCCTGTCGGGCCCTGTCGGGCTCTGTCGGGCTCTGTCGGGCCCTGTCGGGCCCTGTCGGGCTCTGTCGGGCCCTGTCGGGCCCTGTCGGGCTCTGTCGGGCTCTGTCGGGCTCTACTGGGCTCTGTCGGGCTCTGTCGGGCTCTGTCGGGCTCTGTCGGGCTCTACTGGGCCCTGTCGGGCTCTGTCGGGCCCTGTCGGGCTCTGTCGGGCTCTGTCGGGCTCTGTCGGGCTCTACTGGGCTCTACTGGGCTCTGTCGGGCTCTGTCGGGCTCTGTCGGGCTCTGTCGTGCCCTGTCGAGCTCTGTCGGGCCCTGTCGGGCTCTATCGGGCCCTGTCGGGCTCTGTCGGGCCCTGTCGGGCCCTGTCGGGCTCTGTCGGGCTCTGTCGGGCCCTGTCGGGCTCTGTCGGGCTCTGTCGGGCTCTATCGGGCTCTACTGGGCCCTGTCGGGCTCTGTCGGGCCCTGTCGGGCCCTGTCGGGCCCTGTCGGGCTCTGTCGGGCTCTGTCGGGCTCTACTGGGCCCTGTCGGGCTCTGTCGGACTCTGTCGGGCCCTGTCGGGCCCTGTCGGGCTCTGTCAGGCTCTGTCGGGCTCTGTCGGGCTCTAATGGGCCCTGTCGGGCCCTGTCGGGCTCTACTGGGCTCTACTGGGCTCTGTCGGGCTCTTTCGGGCTCTACTGGGCCCTGTCGGGCCCTGTCGGGCTCTGTCGGGCTCTGTCGGGCCCTGTCGGGCTCTGTCGGGCTCTGTCGGGCTCTGTCGGGCTCTACTGGGCTCTACTGGGCTCTGTCGGGCTCTGTCGGGCTCTACTGGGCCCTGTCGGGCCCTGTCGGGCTCTATCGGGCTCTGTCGGGCTCTACTGGGCCCTGTCGGGCTCTGTCGGGCTCTGTCGGGCCCTGTCGGGCCCTGTCGGGCTCTGTCGGGCCCTGTCGGGCTCTGTCGGGCTCTGTCGGGCTCTGTCGGGCTCTACTGGGCTCTGTCGGGCTCTGTCGGGCTCTGTCGGGCTCTGTCGGGCTCTACTGGGCCCTGTCGGGCTCTGTCGGGCTCTGTCGGGCCCTGTCGGGCTCTGTCGGGCTTTGTCGGGCCCTGTCGGGCTCTGTCGGGCTCTGTCAGGCTCTGTCGGGCTCTGTCGGGCTCTGTCGGGCCCTGTCGGGCCCTGTCGGGCTCTGTCAGGCTCTGTCGGGCTCTGTCGGGCTCTAATGGGCCCTGTCGGGCCCTGTCGGGCCCTGTCGGGCTCTACTGGGCACTACTGGGCTCTGTCGGGCTCTGTCGGGCTCTACTGGGCCCTGTCGGGCCCTGTCGGGCCCTGTCGGGCTCTGTCGGGCCCTGTCGGGCCCTGTCGGGCTCTATCGGGCTCTGTCGGGCTCTACTGGGCCCTGTCGGGCTCTGTCGGTCCCTGTCGGGCTCTGTCGGGCTCTACTGGGCCCTGTCGGGCCCTGTCGGGCTCTGTCGGGCCCTGTCGGCCTCTGTCGGGCTCTGTCGGGCTCTGTCGGGCTCTACTGGGCTCTGTCGGGCTCTGTCGGGCTCTGTCGGGCTCTGTCGGGCTCTACTGGGCCCTATCGGGCCCTGTCGGGCTCTGTCGGGCCCTGTCGGGCTCTGTCGGGCTCTGTCGGGCCCTGTCGGGCTCTGTCGGGCTCTGTCGGGCTCTGTCGGGCTCTGTCGGGCTCTACTGGGCCCTGTCGGGCTCTGTCGAGCTCTGTCGGGCCCTGTTGGGCTCTGTCGGGCTCTACTGGGCCCTGTCGGGCCCTGTCGGGCTCTGTCGGGCTCTGTCGGGCCCTGTCGGGCTCTGTCGGGCTCTGTCGGGCTCTGTCGGGCTTTACTGGGCCCTGTCGGGCACTGTCGGGCTCTGTCGGGCTCTGTCGGGCTCTGTCGGGCCCTGTCGGGCTCTGTCGGGCTCTACTGGGCCCTGTCGGGTTCTGTCGGGCTCTGTCGGGCTCTGTCGGGCTCTACTGGGCCCTGTCGGGCTCTGTCGGGCTCTGTCGGGCCCTGTCGGGCTCTGTCGGGCTCTGTCGGGCTCTGTCGGGCCCTGTCGGGCTCTGTCGGGCTCTGTCGGGCTGTGTCGGGCTCTGTCGGGCTCTACTGGGCTCTACTGGGCTCTGTCGGGCTCTGTCGGGCTCTGTCGGGCTCTACTGGGCCCTGTCGGGCCCTGTCGGGCTCTGTCGGGCTCTGTCGGGCTCTACTGGGCTCTGTCGGGCCCTGTCGGGCCCTGTCGGGCCTTGTCGGGCTCTGTCGGGCCCTGTCGGGCTCTGTCGGGCTCTGTCGGGCTCTACTGGGCCCTGTCGGGCCCTGTCGGGCTCTGTCGGGCTCTGTCGGGCCCTGTCGGGCTCTACTGGGCTCTACTGGGCTCTGTCGGGCTCTTTCGGGCTCTACTGGGCCCTGTCGGGCCCTGTCGGGCCCTGTCGGGCTCTGTCGGGCTCTGTCGGGCCCTGTCGGGCTCTGTCGGGCTCTGTCGGGCTCTGTCGGGCTCTACTGGGCTCTACTGGGCTCTGTCGGGCTCTGTCGGGCTCTACTGGGCCCTGTCGGGCCTTGTCGGGCTCTATCGGGCTCTGTCGGGCTCTGTCGGGCCCTGTCGGGCTCTGTCGGGCTCTGTCGGGCCCTGTCGGGCTCTGTCGGGCTCTGTCGGGCCCTGTCGGGCTCTGTCGGGCTCTGTCGGGCTCTGTCGGGCTCTACTGGGCTCTGTCGGGCTCTGTCGGGCTCTGTCGGGCTCTGTCGGGCTCTACTGGGCCCTGTCGGGCTCTGTCGGGCTCTGTCGGGCCCTGTCGGGCTCTGTCGGGCTCTGTCGGGCTCTGTCGGGCTCTACTGGGCCCTGTCGGGCTCTGTCGGGCTCTGTCGGGCTCTGTCGGGCCCTGTTGGGCTCTGTCGGGCTCTACTGGGCCCTGTCGGGCTCTGTCGGGCTCTGTCGGGCCCTGTCGGGCTCTGTCGGGCCCTGTTGGGCTCTGTCGGGCTCTACTGGGCCCTGTCGGGCTCTGTCGGGCTCTACTGGGCCCTGTCGGGTGCTGTCGGGCTCTGTCGGGCTCTGTCGGGCCCTGTCGGGCCCTGTCGGGCTCTGTCGGGCTCTGTCGGGCTCTACTGGGCCCTGTCGGGTTCTGTCAGGCTCTGTCGGGCCCTCTCGGCTCTGTCGGCCTCTACTGGGCTCTGTCGGGCTCTGTCGGGCTCTACTGGGCTCTGTCGGGGCCTGTCGGGCCCTGACGGGCTCTGTCGGGCTCTACTGGGCTCTGTCGGGCTCTGTCGGGCCCTGTCGGGCTCTGTCGGGCTCTGTCGGGCTCTAATGGGCCCTGTCGGGCCCTGTCGGGCCCTGTCGGGCTCTACTGGGCTCTACTGGGCTCTGTCGGGCTCTGTCGGGCTCTACTGGGCCCTGTCGGGCTCTGTCGGGCTCTGTCGGGCCCTGTCGGGCTCTATCGGGCTCTGTCGGGCTCTACTGGGCCCTGTCGGGCTCTGTCGGTCCCTGTCGGGCTCTGTCGGGCTCTACTGGGCCCTGTCGGGCCCTGTCGGGCTCTGTCGGGCCCTGTCGGCCTCTGTCGGGCTCTGTCGGGCTCTGTCGGGCTCTACTGGGCTCTGTCGGGCTCTGTCGGGCTCTGTCGGGCTCTACTGGGCCCTGTCGGGCCCTGTCGGGCTCTGTCGGGCCCTGTCGGGCTCTGTCGGGCCCTGTCGGGCCCTGTCGGGCTCTGTCGGGCTCTGTCGGGCTCTGTCGGGCTGTGTCGGGCTCTACTGGGCCCTGTCGCGCTCTGTCGGGCTCTGTCGGGCTCTGTCGGGCCAAGTCGGGCTCTGTCGGGCTCTGTCGGGCTCTGTCGGGCTCTACTGGGCCCTGTCGGGCGCTGTCGGGCTCTGTCGGGCTCTGTCGGGCTCTGTCGGGCCCTGTCGGGCTCTGTCGGGCTCTACTGGGCCCTGTCGGGTTCTGTCGGGCTCTGTCGGGCTCTGTCGGGCTCTACTGGGCCCTGTCGGGCTCTGTCGGGCTCTGTCGGGCCCTGTCGGGCTCTGTCGGGCTCTGTCGGGCTCTGTCGGGCCCTGTCGGGCTCTGTCGGGCCCTGTCGGGCTCTGTCGGGCTCTGTCGGGCTCTGTCGGGCTCTGTCGGGCTCTACTGGGCTCTGTCGGGCCCTGTCGGGCCCTGTCGGGCCCTGTCGGGCTCTGTCGGGCCCTGTCGGGCTCTGTCGGCCTCTGTCGGGCTCTACTGGGCCCTGTCGGGCCCTGTCGGGCTCTGTCGGGCTCTGTCGGGCCCTGTCGGGCTCTACTGGGCTCTACTGGGCTCTGTCGGGCTCTTTCGGGCTCTACTGGGCCCTGTCGGCCTCTGTCGGGCTCTGTCGGGCTCTGTCGGGCTCTACTGGGCTCTGTCGGGCTCTGTCGGGCTCTGTCGGGCTCTGTCGGGCTCTACTGGGCCCTGTCGGGCTCTGTCGGGCTCTGTCGGGCTCTGTCGGGCTCTGTCGGGCTCTACTGGGCCCTGTCGCGCTCTGTCGGGCTCTGTCGGGCTCTGTCGGTCCCTGTTGGGCTCTGTCGGGCTCTACTGGGCCCTGTCGGGCCCTGTCGGGCTCTGTCGGGCTCTGTCGGGCCCTGTCGGGCTCTGTCGGGCTCTGTCGGGCTCTGTCGGGCTCTACTGGGCCCTGTCGGGCGCTGTCGGGCTCTGTCGGGCTCTGTCGGGCTCTGTCGGGCCCTGTCGGGCTCTGTCGGGCTCTACTGGGCCCTGTCGGGCCCTGTCGGGCTCTGTCGGGCTCTGTCGGGCTCTACTGGGCCCTGTCGGGCTCTGTCGGGCTCTGTCGGGCCCTGTCGGGCTCTGTCGGGCTCTGTCGGGCTCTGTCGGGCTCTGTCGGGCCCTGTCGGGCTCTGTCGGGCTCTGTCGGGCTGTGTCGGGTTCTGTCGGGCTCTACTGGGCTCTACTGGGCTCTGTCGGGCTCTGTCGGGCTCTGTCGGGCTCTACTGGGCCCTGTCGGGCCCTGTCGGGCTCTGTCGGGCTCTGTCGGGCTCTACTGGGCTCTGTCGGGCCCTGTCGGGCTCTGTCGGGCCCTGTCGGGCTCTGTCGGGCTCTGTCGGGCTCTACTGGGCCCTGTCGGGCCCTGTCGGGCTCTGTCGGGCTCTGTCGGGCCCTGTCGGGCTCTACTGGGCTCTACTGGGCTCTGTCGGGCTCTTTCGGGCTCTACTGGGCCCTGTCGGGCCCTGTCGGGCCCTGTCGGGCTCTGTCGGGCTCTGTCGGGCCCTGTCGGGCTCTGTCGGGCTCTGTCGGGCTCTTTCGGGCTCTACTGGGCTCTACTGGGCTCTGTCGGGCTCTGTCGGGCTCTACTGGGCCCTGTCGGGCCCTGTCGGGCTCTATCGGGCTCTGTCGGGCTCTACTGGGCCCTGTCGGGCTCTGTCGGGCCCTGTCGGGCTCTGTCGGGCTCTGTCGGGCCCTGTCGGGCTCTGTCGGGCTCTGTCGGGCCCTGTCGGGCCCTGTCGGGCTCTGTCGGGCTCTGTCGGGCTCTACTGGGCTCTGTCGGGCTCTGTCGGGCTCTGTCGGGCTCTACTGGGCCCTGTCGGGCCCTGTCGGGCTCTGTCGGGCCCTGTCGGGCTCTGTCGGGCTCTGTCGGGCCCTGTCGGGCTCTGTCGGGCTCTGTCGGGCTCTGTCGGGCTCTACTGGGCCCTGTCGGGCTCTGTCGGGCTCTGTCGGGCTCTGTCGGGCCCTGTTGGGCTCTGTCGGGCTCTACTGGGCCCTGTCGGGCTCTGTCGGGCTCTGTCGGGCCCTGTCGGGCCCTGTCGGGCTCTGTCGGGCTCTACTGGGCCCTGTCGGGCCCTGTCGGGCCCTGTCGGGCTCTGTCGGGCTCTGTCGGGCTCTGTCGGGCTCTACTGGGCTCTACTGGGCTCTGTCGGGCTCTACTGGGCCCTGTCGGGCTCTGTCGGGCTCTGTCGGGCCCTGTCGGGCTCTGTCGGGCTCTGTCGGGCCCTGTCGGGCTCTATCGGGCCCTGTCGGGCTCTGTCGGGCCCTGTCGGGCCCTGTCGGGCTCTGTCGGGCTCTGTCGGGCCCTGTCGGGCTCTGTCGGGCTCTGTCGGGCTCTATCGGGCTCTACTGGGCCCTGTCGGGCCCTGTCGGGCTCTGTCGGGCCCTGTCGGGCTCTGTCGGGCTCTGTCGGGCTCTGTCGGGCTCTGTCGGGCCCTGTCGGGCTCTGTCGGGCCCTGTCGGGCTCTGTCGGGCTCTGTCGGGCTGTGTCGGGCTCTGTAGGGCTCTACTGGGCTCTACTGGGCTCTGTCGGGCTCTGTCGGGCTCTGTCGGGCTCTACTGGGCCCTGTCGGGCCCTGTCGGGCTCTGTCGGGCTCTGTCGGGCTCTGTCGGGCTCTACTGGGCCCTGTCGGGCCCTGTCGGGCTCTGTCGGGCCCTGTCGGGCCCTGTCGGGCTCTGTCGGGCTCTGTCGGGCCCTGTCGGGCTCTGTCGGGCTCTGTCGGGCTCTGTCGGGCCCTGTCGGGCTCTGTCGGGCTCTAACGGGCTCTGTCGGGCTCTACTGGGCCCTGTCGGGCCCTGTCGGGCTCTGTCGGGCTCTGTCGGGCTCTGTCGGGCTCTACTGGGCCCTGTCGGGCCCTGTCGGGCCCTGTCGGGCTCTGTCGGGCTCTGTCGGGCCCTGTCGGGCCCTGTCGGGCTCTGTCGGGCCCTGTCGGGCCCTGTCGGGCTCTGTCGGGCTCTGTCGGGCTCTACTGGGCTCTGTCGGGCTCTGTCGGGCTCTGTCGGGCTCTGTCGGGCTCTACTGGGCCCTGTCGGGCTCTGTCGGGCCCTGTCGGGCTCTGTCGGGCTCTGTCGGGCTCTGTCGGGCTCTACTGGGCTCTACTGGGCTCTGTCGGGCTCTGTCGGGCTCTGTCGGGCTCTGTCGTGCCCTGTCGAGCTCTGTCGGGCCCTGTCGGGCTCTATCGGGCCCTGTCGGGCTCTGTCGGGCCCTGTCGGGCCCTGTCGGGCTCTGTCGGGCTCTGTCGGGCCCTGTCGGGCTCTGTCGGGCTCTGTCGGGCTCTATCGGGCTCTACTGGGCCCTGTCGGGCTCTGTCGGGCCCTGTCGGGCCCTGTCGGGCCCTGTCGGGCTCTGTCGGGCTCTGTCGGGCTCTACTGGGCCCTGTCGGGCTCTGTCGGACTCTGTCGGGCCCTGTCGGGCCCTGTCGGGCTCTGTCAGGCTCTGTCGGGCTCTGTCGGGCTCTAATGGGCCCTGTCGGGCCCTGTCGGGCTCTACTGGGCTCTACTGGGCTCTGTCGGGCTCTTTCGGGCTCTACTGGGCCCTGTCGGGCCCTGTCGGGCTCTGTCGGGCTCTGTCGGGCCCTGTCGGGCTCTGTCGGGCTCTGTCGGGCTCTGTCGGGCTCTACTGGGCTCTACTGGGCTCTGTCGGGCTCTGTCGGGCTCTACTGGGCCCTGTCGGGCCCTGTCGGGCTCTATCGGGCTCTGTCGGGCTCTACTGGGCCCTGTCGGGCTCTGTCGGGCTCTGTCGGGCCCTGTCGGGCCCTGTCGGGCTCTGTCGGGCCCTGTCGGGCTCTGTCGGGCTCTGTCGGGCTCTGTCGGGCTCTACTGGGCTCTGTCGGGCTCTGTCGGGCTCTGTCGGGCTCTGTCGGGCTCTACTGGGCCCTGTCGGGCTCTGTCGGGCTCTGTCGGGCCCTGTCGGGCTCTGTCGGGCTTTGTCGGGCCCTGTCGGGCTCTGTCGGGCTCTGTCAGGCTCTGTCGGGCTCTGTCGGGCTCTGTCGGGCTCTGTCGGGCCCTGTCGGGCCCTGTCGGGCTCTGTCAGGCTCTGTCGGGCTCTGTCGGGCTCTAATGGGCCCTGTCGGGCCCTGTCGGGCCCTGTCGGGCTCTACTGGGCACTACTGGGCTCTGTCGGGCTCTGTCGGGCTCTACTGGGCCCTGTCGGGCCCTGTCGGGCCCTGTCGGGCTCTGTCGGGCCCTGTCGGGCCCTGTCGGGCTCTATCGGGCTCTGTCGGGCTCTACTGGGCCCTGTCGGGCTCTGTCGGTCCCTGTCGGGCTCTGTCGGGCTCTACTGGGCCCTGTCGGGCCCTGTCGGGCTCTGTCGGGCCCTGTCGGCCTCTGTCGGGCTCTGTCGGGCTCTGTCGGGCTCTACTGGGCTCTGTCGGGCTCTGTCGGGCTCTGTCGGGCTCTGTCGGGCTCTACTGGGCCCTATCGGGCCCTGTCGGGCTCTGTCGGGCCCTGTCGGGCTCTGTCGGGCTCTGTCGGGCCCTGTCGGGCTCTGTCGGGCTCTGTCGGGCTCTGTCGGGCTCTGTCGGGCTCTACTGGGCCCTGTCGGGCTCTGTCGAGCTCTGTCGGGCCCTGTTGGGCTCTGTCGGGCTCTACTGGGCCCTGTCGGGCCCTGTCGGGCTCTGTCGGGCTCTGTCGGGCCCTGTCGGGCTCTGTCGGGCTCTGTCGGGCTCTGTCGGGCTTTACTGGGCCCTGTCGGGCACTGTCGGGCTCTGTCGGGCTCTGTCGGGCTCTGTCGGGCCCTGTCGGGCTCTGTCGGGCTCTACTGGGCCCTGTCGGGTTCTGTCGGGCTCTGTCGGGCTCTGTCGGGCTCTACTGGGCCCTGTCGGGCTCTGTCGGGCTCTGTCGGGCTCTGTCGGGCCCTGTCGGGCTCTGTCGGGCTCTGTCGGGCTCTGTCGGGCCCTGTCGGGCTCTGTCGGGCTCTGTCGGGCTGTGTCGGGCTCTGTCGGGCTCTACTGGGCTCTACTGGGCTCTGTCGGGCTCTGTCGGGCTCTGTCGGGCTCTACTGGGCCCTGTCGGGCCCTGTCGGGCTCTGTCGGGCTCTGTCGGGCTCTACTGGGCTCTGTCGGGCCCTGTCGGGCCCTGTCGGGCCTTGTCGGGCTCTGTCGGGCCCTGTCGGGCTCTGTCGGGCTCTGTCGGGCTCTACTGGGCCCTGTCGGGCCCTGTCGGGCTCTGTCGGGCTCTGTCGGGCCCTGTCGGGCTCTACTGGGCTCTACTGGGCTCTGTCGGGCTCTTTCGGGCTCTACTGGGCCCTGTCGGGCCCTGTCGGGCCCTGTCGGGCTCTGTCGGGCTCTGTCGGGCCCTGTCGGGCTCTGTCGGGCTCTGTCGGGCTCTGTCGGGCTCTACTGGGCTCTACTGGGCTCTGTCGGGCTCTGTCGGGCTCTACTGGGCCCTGTCGGGCCTTGTCGGGCTCTATCGGGCTCTGTCGGGCTCTGTCGGGCCCTGTCGGGCTCTGTCGGGCTCTGTCGGGCCCTGTCGGGCTCTGTCGGGCTCTGTCGGGCCCTGTCGGGCTCTGTCGGGCTCTGTCGGGCTCTGTCGGGCTCTACTGGGCTCTGTCGGGCTCTGTCGGGCTCTGTCGGGCTCTGTCGGGCTCTACTGGGCCCTGTCGGGCTCTGTCGGGCTCTGTCGGGCCCTGTCGGGCTCTGTCGGGCTCTGTCGGGCTCTGTCGGGCTCTACTGGGCCCTGTCGGGCTCTGTCGGGCTCTGTCGGGCTCTGTCGGGCCCTGTTGGGCTCTGTCGGGCTCTACTGGGCCCTGTCGGGCTCTGTCGGGCTCTGTCGGGCCCTGTCGGGCTCTGTCGGGCCCTGTTGGGCTCTGTCGGGCTCTACTGGGCCCTGTCGGGCTCTGTCGGGCTCTACTGGGCCCTGTCGGGTGCTGTCGGGCTCTGTCGGGCTCTGTCGGGCCCTGTCGGGCCCTGTCGGGCTCTGTCGGGCTCTGTCGGGCTCTACTGGGCCCTGTCGGGTTCTGTCAGGCTCTGTCGGGCCCTCTCGGCTCTGTCGGCCTCTACTGGGCTCTGTCGGGCTCTGTCGGGCTCTACTGGGCTCTGTCGGGGCCTGTCGGGCCCTGACGGGCTCTGTCGGGCTCTACTGGGCTCTGTCGGGCTCTGTCGGGCCCTGTCGGGCTCTGTCGGGCTCTGTCGGGCTCTAATGGGCCCTGTCGGGCCCTGTCGGGCCCTGTCGGGCTCTACTGGGCTCTACTGGGCTCTGTCGGGCTCTGTCGGGCTCTACTGGGCCCTGTCGGGCTCTGTCGGGCTCTGTCGGGCCCTGTCGGGCTCTATCGGGCTCTGTCGGGCTCTACTGGGCCCTGTCGGGCTCTGTCGGTCCCTGTCGGGCTCTGTCGGGCTCTACTGGGCCCTGTCGGGCCCTGTCGGGCTCTGTCGGGCCCTGTCGGCCTCTGTCGGGCTCTGTCGGGCTCTGTCGGGCTCTACTGGGCTCTGTCGGGCTCTGTCGGGCTCTGTCGGGCTCTACTGGGCCCTGTCGGGCCCTGTCGGGCTCTGTCGTGCCCTGTCGGGCTCTGTCGGGCCCTGTCGGGCCCTGTCGGGCTCTGTCGGGCTCTGTCGGGCTCTGTCGGGCTGTGTCGGGCTCTACTGGGCCCTGTCGCGCTCTGTCGGGCTCTGTCGGGCTCTGTCGGGCCAAGTCGGGCTCTGTCGGGCCCTGTCGGGCTCTGTCGGGCCAAGTCGGGCTCTGTCGGGCGCTGTCGGGCTCTGTCGGGCTCTGTCGGGCTCTGTCGGGCCCTGTCGGGCTCTGTCGGGCTCTACTGGGCCCTGTCGGGTTCTGTCGGGCTCTGTCGGGCTCTGTCGGGCTCTACTGGGCCCTGTCGGGCTCTGTCGGGCTCTGTCGGGCCCTGTCGGGCTCTGTCGGGCTCTGTCGGGCTCTGTCGGGCCCTGTCGGGCTCTGTCGGGCCCTGTCGGGCTCTGTCGGGCTCTGTCGGGCTCTGTCGGGCTCTGTCGGGCTCTACTGGGCTCTGTCGGGCCCTGTCGGGCCCTGTCGGGCCCTGTCGGGCTCTGTCGGGCCCTGTCGGGCTCTGTCGGCCTCTGTCGGGCTCTACTGGGCCCTGTCGGGCCCTGTCGGGCTCTGTCGGGCTCTGTCGGGCCCTGTCGGGCTCTACTGGGCTCTACTGGGCTCTGTCGGGCTCTTTCGGGCTCTACTGGGCCCTGTCGGCCTCTGTCGGGCTCTGTCGGGCTCTGTCGGGCTCTACTGGGCTCTGTCGGGCTCTGTCGGGCTCTGTCGGGCTCTGTCGGGCTCTACTGGGCCCTGTCGGGCTCTGTCGGGCTCTGTCGGGCTCTGTCGGGCTCTGTCGGGCTCTACTGGGCCCTGTCGCGCTCTGTCGGGCTCTGTCGGGCTCTGTCGGTCCCTGTTGGGCTCTGTCGGGCTCTACTGGGCCCTGTCGGGCCCTGTCGGGCTCTGTCGGGCTCTGTCGGGCCCTGTCGGGCTCTGTCGGGCTCTGTCGGGCTCTGTCGGGCTCTACTGGGCCCTGTCGGGCGCTGTCGGGCTCTGTCGGGCTCTGTCGGGCTCTGTCGGGCCCTGTCGGGCTCTGTCGGGCTCTACTGGGCCCTGTCGGGCCCTGTCGGGCTCTGTCGGGCTCTGTCGGGCTCTACTGGGCCCTGTCGGGCTCTGTCGGGCTCTGTCGGGCCCTGTCGGGCTCTGTCGGGCTCTGTCGGGCTCTGTCGGGCTCTGTCGGGCCCTGTCGGGCTCTGTCGGGCTCTGTCGGGCTGTGTCGGGTTCTGTCGGGCTCTACTGGGCTCTACTGGGCTCTGTCGGGCTCTGTCGGGCTCTGTCGGGCTCTACTGGGCCCTGTCGGGCCCTGTCGGGCTCTGTCGGGCTCTGTCGGGCTCTACTGGGCTCTGTCGGGCCCTGTCGGGCCCTGTCGGGCCCTGTCGGGCTCTGTCGGGCCCTGTCGGGCTCTGTCGGGCTCTGTCGGGCTCTACTGGGCCCTGTCGGGCCCTGTCGGGCTCTGTCGGGCTCTGTCGGGCCCTGTCGGGCTCTACTGGGCTCTACTGGGCTCTGTCGGGCTCTTTCGGGCTCTACTGGGCCCTGTCGGGCCCTGTCGGGCCCTGTCGGGCTCTGTCGGGCTCTGTCGGGCCCTGTCGGGCTCTGTCGGGCTCTGTCGGGCTCTTTCGGGCTCTACTGGGCTCTACTGGGCTCTGTCGGGCTCTGTCGGGCTCTACTGGGCCCTGTCGGGCCCTGTCGGGCTCTATCGGGCTCTGTCGGGCTCTACTGGGCCCTGTCGGGCTCTGTCGGGCCCTGTCGGGCTCTGTCGGGCTCTGTCGGGCCCTGTCGGGCTCTGTCGGGCTCTGTCGGGCCCTGTCGGGCCCTGTCGGGCTCTGTCGGGCTCTGTCGGGCTCTACTGGGCTCTGTCGGGCTCTGTCGGGCTCTGTCGGGCTCTACTGGGCCCTGTCGGGCCCTGTCGGGCTCTGTCGGGCCCTGTCGGGCTCTGTCGGGCTCTGTCGGGCCCTGTCGGGCTCTGTCGGGCTCTGTCGGGCTCTGTCGGGCTCTACTGGGCCCTGTCGGGCTCTGTCGGGCTCTGTCGGGCTCTGTCGGGCCCTGTTGGGCTCTGTCGGGCTCTACTGGGCCCTGTCGGGCTCTGTCGGGCTCTGTCGGGCCCTGTCGGGCTCTGTCGGGCTCTGTCGGGCTCTGTCGGGCTCTACTGGGCCCTGTCGGGCTCTGTCGGGCTCTGTCGGGCTCTGTCGGGCCCTGTTGGGCTCTGTCGGGCTCTACTGGGCCCTGTCGGGCTCTGTCGGGCTCTGTCGGGCCCTGTCGGGCTCTGTCGGGCTCTGTCGGGCTCTGTCGGGCCCTGTCGGGCTCTGTCGGGCTCTGTCGGGCTCTGTCGGGCTCTACTGGGCCCTGTCGGGTTCTGTCGGGCTCTGTCGGGCCCTCTCGGCTCTGTCGGCCTCTACTGGGCTCTGTCGGGCTCTGTCGGGCTCTACTGGGCCCTGTCGGGGCCTGTCGGGCCCTGACAGGCTCTGTCGGGCTCTACTGGGCTCTGTCGGGCTCTGTCGGGCCCTGTCGGGCTCTGTCGGGCTCTGTCGGGCTCTACTGGGCTCTGTCGGGCTCTGTTGGGCTTTGTCGGGCTCTGTCGGGCTCTACTGGGCCCTGTCGGGCTCTGTCGGGCCCTGTCGGGCTCTGTCGGGCTCTGTCGGGCTCTGTCGGGCTCTACTGGGCTCTGTCGGGTTCTACTGGGCTCTACTGGGCCCTGTCGGGCTCTGTCGGGCCCTGTCGGGCTCTGTCGGGCTCTGTCGGGCTCTGTCGGGCTCTGTGGGGCCCTGTCGGGCTCTGTCGGGCTCTGTCGGGCTATATCGGGCCCTGTCGGGCCCTGTCGGGCCCTGTCGGGCTCTGTCGGGCTCTGTCGGGCTCTGTCGGGTTCTGTCGGGCTCTGTCGGGCTCTGTCGGGCTCTGTCGGGCTCTTCTGGGCCCTGTCGGGCCCTGTCGGGCTCTGTCGGGCTCTGTCGGGCTCTGTCGGGCTCTACTGGGCTCTGTCGGGCCCTGTCGGGCCCTGTCGGGCCCTGTCGGGCTCTGTCGGGCTCTGTCGGGCCCTGTCGGGCCCTGTCGGGCTCTGTCGGGCTCTGTCGGGCTCTACTGGGCTCTGTCGGGCTCTGTCGGGCTCTGTCGGGCTCTACTGGGCCCTGTCGGGCTCTGTCGGGCTCTGTCGGGCCCTGTCGGGCCCTGTCGGGCTCTGTCGGGCTCTGTCGGGCTCTACTGGGCTCTGTCGGGCTCTGTCGGGCTCTGTCGGGCTCTGTCGGGCTCTACTGGGCTTTGTCGGGCTCTTTCGGGCTCTGTGGGGCCCTGTCGGGCTCTGTCGGGCTCTGTCGGGCTCTGTCGGGCTCTGTCGGGCCCTGTCGGGCTCTGTCGGGCTCTGTCGGGCTCTGTCGGGCTCTACTGGGCCCTGTCGGGCTCTGTCGGGCTCTGTCGGGCCCTGTCGGGCTCTGTCGGGCTCTGTCGGGCCCTGTCGGGCTCTGTCGGGCTCTACTGGGCCCTGTCGGGCCCTGTCGGGCCCTGTCGAGCTCTGTCGGGCTCTGTCGGGCTCTGTCGGGCTCTACTGGGCTCTACTGGGCTCTGTCGGGCTCTACTGGGCTCTGTCGGGCTCTGTCGGGCTCTGTCGGGCCCTGTCGGGCTCTGTCGGGCTCTGTCGTGCCCTGTCGGGGTCTGTCGGGCTCTGTCGGGCCCTGTCGGGCTCTATCGGGCCCTGTCGGGCCCTGTCGGGCCCTGTCGGGCTCTGTCGGGCTCTGTCGGGCTCTACTGGGCCCTGTCGGTCTCTGTCGGACTCTGTCGGGCCCTGTCGGGCCCTGTCGGGCTCTGTCAGGCTCTGTCGGGCTCTGTCGGGCTCTAATGGGCCCTGTCGGGCTCTGTCGGGCCCTGTCGGGCTCTACTGGGCTCTACTGGGCTCTGTCGGGCTCTTTCGGGCTCTACTGGGCCCTGTCGGGCCCTGTCGGGCCCTGTCGGGCTCTGTCGGGCTCTGTCGGGCCCTGTCGGGCTCTGTCGGGCTCTGTCTGGCTCTGTCGGGCTCTACTGGGCTCTACTGGGCTCTGTCGGGCTCTGTCGGGCTCTACTGGGCCCTGTTGGGCCCTGTCGGGCTCTATCGGGCTCTGTCGGGCTCTACTGGGCCCTGTCGGGCTCTGTCGGGCTCTGTCGGGCCCTGTCGGGCTCTGTCGGGCTCTGTCGGGCCCTGTCGGGCTCTGTCGGGCTCTGTCGGGCTCTGTCGGGCTCTACTGGGCTCTGTCGGGCTCTGTCGGGCTCTGTCGGGCTCTGTCGGGCTCTACTGGGCCCTGTCGGGCTCTGTCGGGCTCTGTCGGGCCCTGTCGGGCTCTGTCGGGCTCTGTCGGGCTCTGTCGGGCTCTGTCGGGCTCTACTGGGCCCTGTCGGGCTCTGTCGGGCTCTGTCGGGCTCTGTCGGGCCCTGTTGGGCTCTGTCGGGCTCTACTGGGCCCTGTCGGGCTCTGTCGGGCTCTGTCGGGCTCTGTCGGGCTCTACTGGGCCCTGTCGGGGCCTGTCGGGCCCTGACGGGCTCTGTCGGGCTCTACTGGGCTCTGTCGGGCTCTGTCGGGCCCTGTCGGGCTCTGTCGGGCTCTGTCGGGCTCTACTGGGCTCTGTCGGGCTCTGTTGGGCTTTGTCGGGCTCTGTCGGGCTCTACTGGGCCCTGTCGGGCTCTGTGGGGCCCTGTCGGGCTCTGTCGGGCTCTGTCGGGCTCTGTCGGGCTCTACTGGGCTCTGTCGGGTTCTACTGGGCTCTACTGGGCCCTGTCGGGCTCTGTCGGGCCCTGTCGGGCTCTGTCGGGCTCTGTCGGGCTCTGTCGGTCCCTGTCGGGCTCTGTCGGGCTCTGTCGGGCTCTGTGGGGCCCTGTCGGGCTCTGTCGGGCTCTGTCGGGCTCTATCGGGCCCTGTCGGGCTCTGTCGGGCCCTGTCGGGCCCTGTCGGGCTCTGTCGGGCTCTGTCGGGTTCTGTCGGGCTCTGTCGGGCTCTGTCGGGCTCTGTCGGGCTCTTCTGGGCCCTGTCGGGCCCTGTCGGGCTCTGTCGGGCTCTGTCGGGCTCTGTCGGGCTCTGTCGGGCTCTACTGGGCTCTGTCGGGCCCTGTCGGGCCCTGTCGGGCCCTGTCGGGCTCTGTCGGGCTCTGTCGGGCCCTGTCGGGCCCTGTCGGGCTCTGTCGGGCTCTGTCGGGCTCTACTGGGCTCTGTCGGGCTCTGTCGGGCTCTGTCGGGCTCTACTGGGCCCTGTCGGGCTCTGTCGGGCTCTGTCGGGCTCTGTCGGGCCCTGTCGGGCCCTGTCGGGCTCTGTCGGGCTCTGTCGGGCTCTACTGGGCTCTGTCGGGCTCTGTCGGGCTCTGTCGGGCTCTACTGGGCTTTGTCGGGCTCTTTCGGGCTCTGTGGGGCCCTGTCGGGCTCTGTCGGGCCCTGTCGGGCTCTGTCGGGCTCTGTCGGGCTCTGTCGGGCTCTGTCGGGCCCTGTCGGGCTCTGTCGGGCTCTGTCGGGCTCTACTGGGCTCTACTGGGCTCTGTCGGGCTCTACTGGGCTCTGTCGGGCTCTGTCGGGCTCTGTCGGGCCCTGTCGGGCTCTGTCGGGCTCTGTCGTGCCCTGTCGGGGTCTGTCGGGCTCTGTCGGGCCCTGTCGGGCTCTATCGGGCCCTGTCGGGCTCTACTGGGCCCTGTCGGTCTCTGTCGGACTCTGTCGGGCCCTGTCGGGCCCTGTCGGGCTCTGTCAGGCTCTGTCGGGCTCTGTCGGGCTCTAATGGGCCCTGTCGGGCCCTGTCGGGCCCTGTCGGGCTCTACTGGGCTCTACTGGGCTCTGTCGGGCTCTTTCGGGCTCTACTGGGCCCTGTCGGGCCCTGTCGGGCCCTGTCGGGCTCTGTCGGGCTCTGTCGGGCCCTGTCGGGCTCTGTCGGGCTCTGTCGGGCTCTGTCGGGCTCTACTGGGCTCTACTGGGCTCTGTCGGGCTCTGTCGGGCTCTACTGGGCCCTGTCGGGCCCTGTCGGGCTCTATCGGGCTCTGTCGGGCTCTACTGGGCCCTGTCGGGCTCTGTCGGGCTCTGTCGGGCCCTGTCGGGCTCTGTCGGGCTCTGTCGGGCCCTGTCGGGCTCTGTCGGGCTCTGTCGGGCTCTGTCGGGCTCTACTGGGCTCTGTCGGGCTCTGTCGGGCTCTGTCGGGCTCTGTCGGGCTCTACTGGGCCCTGTCGGGCTCTGTCGGGCTCTGTCGGGCCCTGTCGGGCTCTGTCGGGCTCTGTCGGGCTCTGTCGGGCTCTGTCGGGCTCTACTGGGCCCTGTCGGGCTCTGTCGGGCTCTGTCGGGCTCTGTCGGGCCCTGTTGGGCTCTGTCGGGCTCTACTGGGCCCTGTCGGGCTCTGTCGGGCCCTGTCGGGCTCTGTCGGGCTCTGTCGGGCTCTGTCGGGCTCTACTGGGCCCTGTCGGGCGCTGTCGGGCTCTGTCGGGCTCTGTCGGGCTCTGTCGGGCTCTGTCGGGCTCTACTGGGCCCTGTCGGGTTCTGTCGGGCTCTGTCGGGCCCTCTCGGCTCTGTCGGCCTCTACTGGGCTCTGTCGGGCTCTGTCGGGCTCTACTGGGCCCTGTCGGGGCCTGTCGGGCCCTGACGGGCTCTGTCGGGCTCTACTGGGCTCTGTCGGGCTCTGTCGGGCCCTGTCGGGCTCTGTCGGGCTCTGTCGGGCTCTACTGGGCTCTGTCGGGCTCTGTTGGGCTTTGTCGGGCTCTGTCGGGCTCTACTGGGCCCTGTCGGGCTCTGTCGGGCCCTGTCGGGCTCTGTCGGGCTCTGTCGGGCTCTGTCGGGCTCTACTGGGCTCTGTCGGGTTCTACTGGGCTCTACTGGGCCCTGTCGGGCCCTGTCGGGCTCTGTCGGGCTCTGTCGGGCTCTGTCGGTCCCTGTCGGGCTCTGTCGGGCTCTGTCGGGCTCTGTCGGGCTCTGTGGGGCCCTGTCGGGCTCTGTCGGGCTCTGTCGGGCTCTATCGGGCCCTGTCGGGCTCTGTCGGGCTCTGTCGGGCCCTGTCGGGCTCTGTCGGGCTCTGTCGGGTTCTGTCGGGCTCTGTCGGGCTCTGTCGGGCTCTGTCGGGCTCTTCTGGGCCCTGTCGGGCCCTGTCGGGCTCTGTCGGGCTCTGTCGGGCACTGTCGGGCTCTACTGGGCCCTGTCGGGCCCTGTCGGGCCCTGTCGGGCTCTGTCGGGCTCTGTCGGGCTCTGTCGGGCTCTACTGGGCTCTGTCGGGCTCTGTCGGGTTCTGTCGGGCTCTGTCGGGCTCTGTCGGGCTCTACTGGGATCTGTCGGGCCCTGCCGGGCCCTGTCGGGCTCTGTCGGGCCCTGTCGGGCCCTGTCGGGCTCTGTCGGGCTCTGTCGGGCTCTACTGGCCCTGTCGGGCCCTGTCGGGCTCTGTCGGGCCCTGTCGGGCCCTGTCGGGCTCTGTCGGGCTCTGTCGGGCCCTGTCGGGCTCTGTCGGGCTCTGTCGGGCTCTGTCGGGCTCTACTGGGCTCTACTGGGCTCTGTCGGGCCCTGTCGGGCCCTGTCGGGCTCTGTCGGGCTCTGTCGGGCTCTGTCGGGCTCTGTCGTGCCCTGTCGGGCTCTGTCGGGCTCTACTGGGCCCTGTCGGGCTCTGTCGGGCTCTACTGGGCCCTGTCGGGCCCTGATGGGCTCTGTCGGGCTCTGCTGGGCTCTGTCGGGCTCTGTCGGGTTCTGTCGGGCTCTGTCGGGCTCTGTCAGGATCTACTGGGCTCTGTCGGGCCCTGTCGGGCCCTGTCGGGCTCTACTGGGCCCTGTCGGGCTCTGTCGGGCCCTGTCGGGCCCTGTCGGGCTCTGTCGGGCTCTGTCGGGCCCTGTCGGGCTCTGTCGGGCTCTGTCGGGCTCTGTCGGGCTCTACTGGGCTCTACTGGGCTCTGTCGGGCTCTGTCGGGCTCTACTGGGCCCTGTCGGGCTCTGTCGGGCCCTGTCGGGCCCTGTCGGGCTCTGTCGGGCTCTGTCGGGCCCTGTCGGGCTCTGTCGTGCCCTGTCGGGCTCTGTCGGGCTCTGTCGGGCTTTGTCGGGCTCTGTCGGGCTCTACTGGGCCCTGTCGGGCCCTGATGGGCTCTGTCGGGCTCTGCTGGGCTCTGTCGGGCTCTGTCGGGTTCTGTCGGGCTCTGTCGGGCTCTGTCAGGCTCTACTGGGCTCTACTGGGCTCTGTCGGGCTCTTTCGGGCTCTACTGGGCCCTGTCGGGCCCTGTCGGGCCCTGTCGGGCTCTGTCGGGCCCTGTCGGGCCCTGTCGGGCTCTGTCGGGCTCTGTCGGGTCCTGTCGGGCTCTGTCGGGCTCTGTCGGGCTCTGTCGGGCTCTACTGGGCTCTACTGGGCTCTGTCGGGCTCTGTCGGGCTCTACTGGGCCCTGTCGGGCTCTATCGGGCTCTGTCGGGCTCTACTGGGCCCTGTCGGGCTCTGTCGGGCCCTGTCGGGCTCTGTCGGGCTCTACTGGGCTCTGTCGGGCTCTGTCGGGCCCTGTCGGGCTCTGTCGGGCCCTGTCGGGCCCTGTCGGGCTCTATCGGGCCCTGTCGGCCTCTGTCGGACTCTGTCGGGCTCTGTCGGGCTCTACTGGGCTCTGTCGGGCTCTACTGGGCCCTGTCGGGCTCTGTCGGGCCCTGTCGGGCTCTGTCGGGCTCTGTCGGGCTCTGTCGGTCCCTGTCGGGCTCTGTCGGGCTCTGTCGGGCTCTGTGGGGCCCTGTCGGGCTCTGTCGGGCTCTGTCGGGCTCTATCGGGCCCTGTCGGGCCCTGTCGGGCTCTGTCGGGCTCTGTCGGGCTCTGTCGGGCTCTGTCGGGCTCTTCTGGGCCCTGTCGGGCCCTGTCGGGCTCTGTCGGGCTCTGTCGGGCTCTGTCGGGCTCTACTGGGCTCTGTCGGGCCCTGTCGGGCCCTGTCGGGCTCTGTCGGGCTCTGTCGGGCCCTGTCGGGCCCTGTCGGGCTCTGTCGGGCTCTGTCGGGCTCTACTGGGCTCTGTCGGGCTCTGTCGGGCTCTGTCGGGCTCTACTGGGCCCTGTCGGGCTCTGTCGGGCTCTGTCGGGCCCTGTCGGGCCCTGTCGGGCTCTGTCGGGCTCTGTCGGGCTCTACTGGGCTCTGTCGGGCTCTGTCGGGCTCTGTCGGGCTCTGTCGGGCTCTACTGGGCTTTGTCGGGCTCTTTCGGGCTCTGTGGGGCCCTGTCGGGCCCTGTCGGGCTCTGTCGGGCCCTGTCGGGCTCTGTCGGGCCCTGTCGGGCTCTGTCGGGCTCTGTCGGGCTCTACTGGGCCCTGTCGGGCTCTGTCGGGCTCTGTCGGGCCCTGTCGGGCTCTGTCGGGCTCTGTCGGGCCCTGTCGGGCTCTGTCGGGCTCTACTGGGCCCTGTCGGGCCCTGTCGGGCCCTGTCGAGCTCTGTCGGGCTCTGTCGGGCTCTGTCGGGCTCTACTGGGCTCTACTGGGCTCTGTCGGGCTCTACTGGGCCCTGTCGGGCTCTGTCGGGCTCTGTCGGGCTCTGTCGGGCCCTGTCGGGCTCTGTCGGGCTCTGTCGTGCCCTGTCGGGGTCTGTCGGGCTCTGTCGGGCCCTGTCGGGCTCTATCGGGCCCTGTCGGGCCCTGTCGGGCTCTGTCGGGCTCTGTCGGGCTCTACTGGGCCCTGTCGGTCTCTGTCGGACTCTGTCGGGCCCTGTCGGGCCCTGTCGGGCTCTGTCAGGCTCTGTCGGGCTCTGTCGGGCTCTAATGGGCCCTGTCGGGCCCTGTCGGGCCCTGTCGGGCTCTACTGGGCTCTACTGGGCTCTGTCGGGCTCTTTCGGGCTCTACTGGGCCCTGTCGGGCCCTGTCGGGCTCTGTCGGGCTCTGTCGGGCCCTGTCGGGCTCTGTCGGGCTCTGTCGGGCTCTGTCGGGCTCTACTGGGCTCTACTGGGCTCTGTCGGGCTCTGTCGGGCTCTACTGGGCCGTGTCGGGCCCTGTCGGGCTCTATCGGGCTCTCTCGGGCTCTACTGGGCCCTGTCGGGCTCTGTCGGGCTCTGTCGGGCCCTGTCGGGCTCTGTCGGGCTCTGTCAGGCCCTGTCGGGCTCTGTCGGGCTCTGTCGGGCTCTGTCGGGCTCTACTGGGCTCTGTCGGGCTCTGTCGGGCTCTACTGGGCCCTGTCGGGCTCTGTCGGGCTCTGTCGGGCTCTGTCGGGCTCTACTGGGCCCTGTCGGGCGCTGTCGGGCTCTGTCGGGCTCTGTCGGGCTCTGTCGGGCTCTGTCGGGCTCTACTGGGCCCTGTCGGGTTCTGTCGGGCTCTGTCGGGCCCTCTCGGCTCTGTCGGCCTCTACTGGGCTCTGTCGGGCTCTGTCGGGCTCTACTGGGCCCTGTCGGGGCCTGTCGGGCCCTGACGGGCTCTGTCGGGCTCTACTGGGCTCTGTCGGGCTCTGTCGGGCCCTGTCGGGCTCTGTCGGGCTCTGTCGGGCTCTACTGGGCTCTGTCGGGCTCTGTTGGGCTTTGTCGGGCTCTGTCGGGCTCTACTGGGCCCTGTCGGGCTCTGTCGGGCCCTGTCGGGCTCTGTCGGGCTCTGTCGGGCTCTGTCGGGCTCTACTGGGCTCTGTCGGGTTCTACTGGGCTCTACTGGGCCCTGTCGGGCCCTGTCGGGCTCTGTCGGGCTCTGTCGGGCTCTGTCGGTCCCTGTCGGGCTCTGTCGGGTTCTGTCGGGCTCTGTCGGGCTCTGTGGGGCCCTGTCGGGCTCTGTCGGGCTCTGTCGGGCTCTATCGGGCCCTGTCGGGCTCTGTCGGGCTCTGTCGGGCCCTGTCGGGCTCTGTCGGGCTCTGTCGGGCTCTGTCGGGTTCTGTCGGGCTCTGTCGGGCTCTGTCGGGCTCTGTCGGGCTCTTCTGGGCCCTGTCGGGCCCTGTCGGGCTCTGTCGGGCTCTGTCGGGCTCTGTCGGGCTCTACTGGGCCCTGTCGGGCTCTACTGGGCTCTGTCGGGCTCTGTCGGGTTCTGTCGGGCTCTGTCGGGCTCTGTCGGGCTCTACTGGGATCTGTCGGGCCCTGCCGGGCCCTGTCGGGCTCTGTCGGGCTCTGTCGGGCTCTGTCGGTCCCTGTCGGGCTCTGTCGGGCTCTGTCGGGCTCTGTCGGGCTCTGTGGGGCCCTGTCGGGCTCTGTCGGGCCCTGTCGGAATCTGTCGGGCTCTGTCGGGCTCTGTCGGGCTCTGTCGGGCTCTACTGGGCTCTGTCGGGCTCTGTCGGGTTCTGTCGGGCTCTGTCGGGCTCTGTCGGGCTCTACTGGGATCTGTCGGGCCCTGCCGGGCCCTGTCGGGCTCTGTCGGGCCCTGTCGGGCCCTGTCGGGCTCTGTCGGGCTCTGTCGGGCTCTACTGGCCCTGTCGGGCCCTGTCGGGCTCTGTCGGGCCCTGTCGGGCCCTGTCGGGCTCTGTCGGGCTCTGTCGGGCCCTGTCGGGCTCTGTCGGGCTCTGTCGGGCTCTGTCGGGCTCTACTGGGCTCTACTGGGCTCTGTCGGGCCCTGTCGGGCTCTGTCGGGCTCTGTCGGGCTCTGTCGGGCTCTGTCGGGCCCTGTCGGGCTCTGTCGGGCTCTACTGGGCTCTGTCGGGCTCTGTCGGGCTTTGTCGGGCTCTGTCGGGCTCTACTGGGCCCTGTCGGGCCCTGATGGGCTCTGTCGGGTTCTGCTGGGCTCTGTCGGGCTCTGTCGGGTTCTGTCGGGCTCTGTCGGGCTCTGTCAGGCTCTACTGGGCTCTGTCGGGCCCTGTCGGGCCCTGTCGGGCTCTACTGGGCCCTGTCGGGCTCTGTCGGGCCCTGTCGGGCCCTGTCGGGCTCTGTCGGGCTCTGTCGGGCCCTGTCGGGCTCTGTCGGGCTCTGTCGGGCTCTGTCGGGCTCTACTGGGCTCTACTGGGCTCTGTCGGGCTCTGTCGGGTTCTACTGGGCCCTGTCGGGCCCTGTCGGGCCCTGACGGGCTCTGTCGGGCTCTACTGGGCTCTGTCGGGCTCTGTCGGGCCCTGTCGGGCTCTGTCGGGCTCTGTCGGGCTCTACTGGGCTCTGTCGGGCTCTGTCGGGCTTTGTCGGGCTCTGTCGGGCTCTACTGGGCCCTGTCGGGCTCTGTCGGGCCCTGTCGGGCTCTGTTGGGCCCTGTCGGGCCCTGTCGGGCTCTTTCGGGCTCTGTCGGGCTCTGTCGGGCTCTACTGGGCTCTGTCGGGCTCTACTGGGCCCTTTCGGGCTCTGTCGGGCTCTGTCGGGCTCTGTCGGGCCCTGTCGGGACCTGTCGGGCTCTGTCGGGCCCTGTCGGGACCTGTCGGGCTCTGTCGGGCTCTGTCGGTCCCTGTCGGGCTCTGTCGGGCTCTGTCGGGCTCTGTCGGGCTCTACTGGGCTCTGTCGGGCTCTGTCGGGCTTTGTCGGGCTCTGTCGGGCTCTACTGGGCCCTGTCGGGCTCTGTCGGGCCCTGTCGGGCTCTGTTGGGCCCTGTCGGGCCCTGTCGGGCTCTTTCGGGCTCTGTCGGGCTCTGTCGGGCTCTACTGGGCTCTGTCGGGCTCTACTGGGCCCTGTCGGGCTCTGTCGGGCTCTGTCGGGCTCTGTCGGGCCCTGTCGGGACCTGTCGGGCTCTGTCGGGCCCTGTCGGGACCTGTCGGGCTCTGTCGGGCTCTGTCGGTCCCTGTCGGGCTCTGTCGGTCCCTGTCGGGCTCTGTCGGGCTCTGTCGGGCTCTGTCGGGCTGTGTCGGGCTCTGTCGGGCTCTACTGGGCTCTACTGGGCTCTGTCGGGCTCTGTCGGGCTCTGTCGGGCTCTACTGGGCCCTGTCGGGCCCTGTCGGGCTCTCTCGGGCTCTGTCAGGCTCTGTCGGGCTCTACTGGGCCCTGTCGGGCTCTACTGGGCCCTGTCGGGCCCTGTCGGGCTCTGTCGGGCCCTGTCAAGCTCTGTCGGGCTCTGTCGGGCTCTGTCGGGCTCTACTGGGCCCTGTCGGGCTCTGTCGGGCTCTGTCGGGCCCTGTCGGGCTCTGTCGGGCTCTGTCGGGCTCTGTCGGGCTCTACTGGGCCCTGTCGGGCCCTGTCGGGCTCTGTCGGGCTCTGTCGGGCTCTGTCGGGCTCTACTGGGCTCTACTGGGCTCTGTCGGGCTCTACTGGGCCCTGTCGGGCTCTGTCGGGCTCTGTCGGGCCCTGTCGGGCTCTGTCGGGCTCTGTCGGGCCCTGTCGGGCTCTATCGGGCCCTGTCGGGCTCTGTCGGGCCCTGTCGGGCTCTGTCGGGCTCTGTCAGGCTCTGTCGGGCCCTGTCGGGCTCTGTCGGGCTCTGTCGGGCTCTATCGGGCTCTACTGGGCCCTGTCGGGCCCTGTCGGGCTCTGTCGGGCCCTGTCGGGCTCTGTCGGGCTCTGTCGGGCCCTGTCGGGCCCTGTCGGGCTCTGTCGGGCTCTGTCGGGCTCTACTGGGCCCTGTCGGGCTCTGTCGGGCTCTGTCGGGCTCTGTCGGGCCCTGTCGGGCCCTGTCGGGCTCTGTCAGGCTCTGTCGGGCTCTGTCGGGCTCTAATGGGCCCTGTCGGGCCCTGTCGGGCCCTGTCGGGCTCTACTGGGCTCTACTGGGCTCTGTCGGGCTCTTTCGGGCTCTACTGGGCCCTGTCGGGCCCTGTCGGGCCCTGTCGGGCTCTGTCGGGCCCTGTCGGGCCCTGTCGGGCTCTGTCGGGCTCTGTCGGGCCCTGTCGGGCTCTGTCGGGCTCTGTCGGGCTCTGTCGGGCTCTACTGGGCTCTACTGGGCTCTGTCGGGCTCTGTCGGGCTCTACTGGGCCCTGTCGGGCCCTGTCGGGCCCTGTCGGGCTCTATCGGGCTCTGTCGGGCTCTACTGGGCCCTGTCGGGCTCTGTCGGGCCCTGTCGGGCTCTGTCGGGCCCTGTCGGGCCCTGTCGGGCTCTGTCGGGCCCTGTCGGCCTCTGTCGGACTCTGTCGGGCTCTGTCGGGCTCTACTGGGCTCTGTCGGGCTCTACTGGGCCCTGTCGGGCTCTGTCGGGCTCTGTCGGGCCCTGTCGGGCTCTGTCGGGCTCTGTCGGGCTCTGTCGGGCTCTGTCAGGCTCTACTGGGCCCTGTCGGGCTCTGTCGGGCTCTGTCGGGCTCTGTCGGGCCCTGTTGGGCTCTGTCGGGCTCTACTGGACCCTGTCGGGCCCTGTCGGGCTCTGTCGGGCTCTGTCGGGCCCTGTCGGGCTCTGTCGGGCTCTGTCGGGCTCTGTCGGGCTCTACTGGGCCCTGTCGGGCGCTGTCGGGCTCTGTCGGGCTCTGTCGGGCTCTGTCGGGCCCTGTCGGGCTCTGTCGGGCTCTACTGGGCCCTGTCGGGTTCTGTCGGGCTCTGTCGGGCTCTGTCGGGCTCTACTGGGCCCTGTCGGGCTCTGTCGGGCTCTCTCGGGCTCTCTCGGGCCCTGTCGGGCTCTGTCGGGCTCTGTCGGGCCCTGTCGGGCCCTGTCGGGCTCTGTCGGTCCCTGTCGGGCCCTGTCGGGCTCTGTCGGGCTCTGTCGGGCCCTGTCGAGACCTGTCGGGCTCTGTCGGGCTCTGTCGGTCCCTGTCGGGCTCTGTCGGGCTCTGTCGGGCTCTGTCGGGCTCTACTGGGCCCTGTCGGGCTCTGTCGGGCTCTGTCGGGCCCTGTCGGGCTCTGTCGGGCCCTGTCGGGCTCTGTCGGGCTCTGTCGGGCTGTGTCGGGCTCTGACGGGCTCTACTGGGCTCTACTGGGATCTGTCGGGCTCTGTCGGGCTCTGTCGGGCTCTACTGGGCCCTGTCGGGCCCTGTCGGGCTCTGTCGGGCTCTGTCGGGCTCTGTCGGGCTCTACTGGGCCCTGTCGGGCCCTGTCGGGCTCTGTCGTGCCCTGTCGGGCCCTGTCGGGCCCTGTCGGGCCCTGTCGGGCTCTGTCGGGCCCTGTCGGGCTCTGTCAGGCTCTACTGGGCTCTGTCGGGCCCTGTCGGGCCCTGTCGGGCTCTACTGGGCCCTGTCGGGCTCTGTCGGGCCCTGTCGGGCCCTGTCGGGCTCTGTCGGGCTCTGTCGGGCCCTGTCGGGCTCTGTCGGGCTCTGTCGGGCTCTGTCGGGCTCTACTGGGCTCTACTGGGCTCTGTCGGGCTCTGTCGGGTTCTACTGGGCCCTGTCGGGCCCTGTCGGGCCCTGACGGGCTCTGTCGGGCTCTACTGGGCTCTGTCGGGCTCTGTCGGGCCCTGTCGGGCTCTGTCGGGCTCTGTCGGGCTCTACTGGGCTCTGTCGGGCTCTGTCGGGCTTTGTCGGGCTCTGTCGGGCTCTACTGGGCCCTGTCGGGCTCTGTCGGGCCCTGTCGGGCTCTGTTGGGCCCTGTCGGGCCCTGTCGGGCTCTTTCGGGCTCTGTCGGGCTCTGTCGGGCTCTACTGGGCTCTGTCGGGCTCTACTGGGCCCTGTCGGGCTCTGTCGGGCTCTGTCGGGCTCTGTCGGGCCCTGTCGGGACCTGTCGGGCTCTGTCGGGCCCTGTCGGGACCTGTCGGGCTCTGTCGGGCTCTGTCGGTCCCTGTCGGGCTCTGTCGGGCTCTGTCGGGCTCTGTCGGGCTCTACTGGGCTCTGTCGGGCTCTGTCGGGCTTTGTCGGGCTCTGTCGGGCTCTACTGGGCCCTGTCGGGCTCTGTCGGGCCCTGTCGGGCTCTGTTGGGCCCTGTCGGGCCCTGTCGGGCTCTTTCGGGCTCTGTCGGGCTCTGTCGGGCTCTACTGGGCTCTTTCGGGCTCTACTGGGCCCTGTCGGGCTCTGTCGGGCTCTGTCGGGCTCTGTCGGGCCCTGTCGGGACCTGTCGGGCTCTGTCGGGCCCTGTCGGGACCTGTCGGGCTCTGTCGGGCTCTGTCGGTCCCTGTCGGGCTCTGTCGGTCCCTGTCGGGCTCTGTCGGGCTCTGTCGGGCTCTGTCGGGCTGTGTCGGGCTCTGTCGGGCTCTACTGGGCTCTACTGGGCTCTGTCGGGCTCTGTCGGGCTCTGTCGGGCTCTACTGGGCCCTGTCGGGCCCTGTCGGGCTCTCTCGGGCTCTGTCAGGCTCTGTCGGGCTCTACTGGGCCCTGTCGGGCTCTACTGGGCCCTGTCGGGCCCTGTCGGGCTCTGTCGGGCCCTGTCAAGCTCTGTCGGGCTCTGTCGGGCTCTGTCGGGCTCTACTGGGCCCTGTCGGGCTCTGTCGGGCTCTGTCGGGCCCTGTCGGGCTCTGTCGGGCTCTGTCGGGCTCTGTCGGGCTCTACTGGGCCCTGTCGGGCCCTGTCGGGCTCTGTCGGGCTCTGTCGGGCCCTGTCGGGCTCTGTCGGGCTCTGTCGGGCCCTGTCGGGCTCTATCGGGCCCTGTCGGGCTCTGTCGGGCCCTGTCGGGCTCTGTCGGGCTCTGTCAGGCTCTGTCGGGCCCTGTCGGGCTCTGTCGGGCTCTGTCGGGCTCTATCGGGCTCTACTGGGCCCTGTCGGGCCCTGTCGGGCTCTGTCGGGCCCTGTCGGGCTCTGTCGGGCTCTGTCGGGCCCTGTCGGGCCCTGTCGGGCTCTGTCGGGCTCTGTCGGGCTCTACTGGGCCCTGTCGGGCTCTGTCGGGCTCTGTCGGGCCCTGTCGGGCCCTGTCGGGCTCTGTCAGGCTCTGTCGGGCTCTGTTGGGCTCTAATGGGCCCTGTCGGGCCCTGTCGGGCCCTGTCGGGCTCTACTGGGCTCTACTGGGCTCTGTCGGGCTCTTTCGGGCTCTACTGGGCCCTGTCGGGCCCTGTCGGGCCCTGTCGGGCTCTGTCGGGCCCTGTCGGGCCCTGTCGGGCTCTGTCGGGCTCTGTCGGGCCCTGTCGGGCTCTGTCGGGCTCTGTCGGGCTCTGTCGGGCTCTACTGGGCTCTACTGGGCTCTGTCGGGCTCTGTCGGGCTCTACTGGGCCCTGTCGGGCCCTGTCGGGCCCTGTCGGGCTCTATCGGGCTCTGTCGGGCTCTACTGGGCCCTGTCGGGCTCTGTCGGGCCCTGTCGGGCTCTGTCGGGCCCTGTCGGGCCCTGTCGGGCTCTGTCGGGCCCTGTCGGCCTCTGTCGGACTCTGTCGGGCTCTGTCGGGCTCTACTGGGCTCTGTCGGGCTCTACTGGGCCCTGTCGGGCTCTGTCGGGCTCTGTCGGGCCCTGTCGGGCTCTGTCGGGCTCTGTCGGGCTCTGTCGGGCTCTGTCAGGCTCTACTGGGCCCTGTCGGGCTCTGTCGGGCTCTGTCGGGCTCTGTCGGGCCCTGTTGGGCTCTGTCGGGCTCTACTGGACCCTGTCGGGCCCTGTCGGGCTCTGTCGGGCTCTGTCGGGCCCTGTCGGGCTCTGTCGGGCTCTGTCGGGCTCTGTCGGGCTCTACTGGGCCCTGTCGGGCGCTGTCGGGCTCTGTCGGGCTCTGTCGGGCTCTGTCGGGCCCTGTCGGGCTCTGTCGGGCTCTACTGGGCCCTGTCGGGTTCTGTCGGGCTCTGTCGGGCTCTGTCGGGCTCTACTGGGCCCTGTCGGGCTCTGTCGGGCTCTCTCGGGCTCTCTCGGGCCCTGTCGGGCTCTGTCGGGCTCTGTCGGGCCCTGTCGGGCCCTGTCGGGCTCTGTCGGTCCCTGTCGGGCCCTGTCGGGCTCTGTCGGGCTCTGTCGGGCCCTGTCGAGACCTGTCGGGCTCTGTCGGGCTCTGTCGGTCCCTGTCGGGCTCTGTCGGGCTCTGTCGGGCTCTGTCGGGCTCTACTGGGCCCTGTCGGGCTCTGTCGGGCTCTGTCGGGCCCTGTCGGGCTCTGTCGGGCCCTGTCGGGCTCTGTCGGGCTCTGTCGGGCTGTGTCGGGCTCTGACGGGCTCTACTGGGCTCTACTGGGATCTGTCGGGCTCTGTCGGGCTCTGTTGGGCTCTACTGGGCCCTGTCGGGCTCTGACGGGCTCTACTGGGCTCTACTGGGATCTGTCGGGCTCTGTCGGGCTCTGTTGGGCTCTACTGGGCCCTGTCGGGCTCTGTCGGGCTCTGTCGGGCTCTGTCGGGCCCTGTCCGGCTCTGTCGGGCTCTGTCGGGCTCTGTCGGGCCCTGTCGGGCCCTGTCGGGCCCTGTCGGGCTCTGTCGGGCTCTGTCGGGCCCTGTCGGGCTCTGTCGGGCTCTGTCGGGCCCTGTCGGGCTCTGTCGGGCCCTGTCGGGCCCTGTCGGGCTCTCTCGGGCTCTGTCGGGCTCCACTGGGCCCTGTCGGGCCCTGTCGGGCCCTGTCGGGCTCTGTCGGGCTCTACTGGGCCCTGTCGGGCTCTGTCGGGCTCTGTCGGGCTCTGTCGGGCTCTACTGGGCTCTGTCGGGCTCTGTCGGGCTCTGTCGGGCTCTACTGGGCTCTGTCGGGCTCTGTCGGGCCCTGTCGGGCCGTTGCGGGCCCTGTCGGGCCGTTGCGGGCCCTGTCGGGCCCTGTCGGGCTCTGTCGGGCTCTGTCGGGCCCTGTCGGGCCCTGTCGAGCTCTGTCGGGCTCTACTGGGCTCTGTCGGGCCCTGTCGGGCCCTGTCGGGCTCTGTCGAGCCCTGTCGGGCCCTGTCGGGCTCTGTCGGGCTCTACTGGGCTCTGTCGGGCTCTGTCGGGCCCTGTCGGGCTCTGTCGGGCCCTGTCGGGCCCTGTCGGGCTCTGTCGGGCTCTACTGGGCTCTGTCGGGCCCTGTCGGGCTCTGTCGGGCTCTGTCGGGCCCTGTCGGGCCCTGTCGGGCTTTGTCGAGCTCTGTCGGGCTCTGTCGGGCCCTGTCGGGCCCTGTCGGGCTCTGTCGGGCTCTGTCGGGCTCTGTCGGTCTCTGTCGGGCCCTGTCGGGCTCTGTCGGGCCCTGTCGGGCTCTGTCGGGCTCTACTGGGCTCTGTCGGGCTCTGTCGGGCTCTGTCGGGCCCTTTCGGGCTCTGTCGGGCTCTGTCGGGCCCTGTCGGGCTCTGTCGGGCTCTGTCGGGCTCTACTGGGCTCTGTCGGGCTCTGTTGGGCTTTGTCGGGCTCTGTCGGGCTCTACTGGGCCCTGTCGGGCTCTGTCGGGCCCTGTCGGGCTCTGTCGGGCTCTGTCGGGCTCTGTCGGGCTCTACTGGGCTCTGTCGGGTTCTACTGGGCTCTACTGGGCCCTGTCGGGCCCTGTCGGGCTCTGTCGGGCTCTGTCGGGCTCTGTCGGTCCCTGTCGGGCTCTGTCGGGCTCTGTCGGGCTCTGTCGGGCTCTGTGGGGCCCTGTCGGGCTCTGTCGGGCTCTGTCGGGCTCTATCGGGCCCTGTCGGGCTCTGTCGGGCTCTGTCGGGCCCTGTCGGGCTCTGTCGGGCTCTGTCGGGCTCTGTCGGGTTCTGTCGGGCTCTGTCGGGCTCTGTCGGGCTCTGTCGGGCTCTTCTGGGCCCTGTCGGGCCCTGTCGGGCTCTGTCGGGCTCTGTCGGGCTCTGTCGGGCTCTACTGGGCCCTGTCGGGCTCTACTGGGCTCTGTCGGGCTCTGTCGGGTTCTGTCGGGCTCTGTCGGGCTCTGTCGGGCTCTACTGGGATCTGTCGGGCCCTGCCGGGCCCTGTCGGGCTCTGTCGGGCTCTGTCGGGCTCTGTCGGTCCCTGTCGGGCTCTGTCGGGCTCTGTCAGGCTCTGTCGGGCTCTGTGGGGCCCTGTCGGGCTCTGTCGGGCCCTGTCGGAATCTGTCGGGCTCTGTCGGGCTCTGTCGGGCTCTGTCGGGCTCTACTGGGCTCTGTCGGGCTCTGTCGGGTTCTGTCGGGCTCTGTCGGGCTCTGTCGGGCTCTACTGGGATCTGTCGGGCCCTGTCGGAATCTGTCGGGCTCTGTCGGGCCCTGTCGGGCTCTGTCGGGCCCTGTCGGGCCCTGTCGGGCTCTGTCGGGCTCTGTCGGGCTCTACTGGCCCTGTCGGGCCCTGTCGGGCTCTGTCGGGCCCTGTCGGGCCCTGTCGGGCTCTGTCGGGCTCTGTCGGGCCCTGTCGGGCTCTGTCGGGCTCTGTCGGGCTCTGTCGGGCTCTACTGGGCTCTACTGGGCTCTGTCGGGCCCTGTCGGGCCCTGTCGGGCTCTGTCGGGCTCTGTCGGGCTCTGTCGGGCCCTGTCGGGCTCTGTCGGGCTCTACTGGGCTCTGTCGGGCTCTGTCGGGCTTTGTCGGGCTCTGTCGGGCTCTACTGGGCCCTGTCGGGCCCTGATGGGCTCTGTCGGGTTCTGCTGGGCTCTGTCGGGCTCTGTCGGGTTCTGTCGGGCTCTGTCGGGCTCTGTCAGGCTCTACTGGGCTCTGTCGGGCCCTGTCGGGCCCTGTCGGGCTCTACTGGGCCCTGTCGGGCTCTGTCGGGCCCTGTCGGGCTCTGTCGGGCTCTGTCGGGCTCTGTCGGGCTCTACTGGGATCTGTCGGGCCCTGCCGGGCCCTGTCGGGCTCTGTCGGGCTCTGTCGGGCTCTGTCGGTCCCTGTCGGGCTCTGTCGGGCTCTGTCGGGCTCTGTCGGGCTCTGTGGGGCCCTGTCGGGCTCTGTCGGGCCATGTCGGAATCTGTCGGGCTCTGTCGGGCTCTGTCGGGCTCTGTCGGGCTCTACTGGGCTCTGTCGGGCTCTGTCGGGTTCTGTCGGGCTCTGTCGGGCTCTGTCGGGCTCTACTGGGATCTGTCGGGCCCTGCCGGGCCCTGTCGGGCTCTGTCGGGCCCTGTCGGGCCCTGTCGGGCTCTGTCGGGCTCTGTCGGGCTCTATTGGCCCTGTCGGGCCCTGTCGGGCTCTGTCGGGCGCTGTCGGGCCCTGTCGGGCTCTGTCGGGCTCTGTCGGGCCCTGTCGGGCTCTGTCGGGCTCTGTCGGGCTCTGTCGGGCTCTACTGGGCTCTACTGGGCTCTGTCGGGCCCTGTCGGGCCCTGTCGGGCTCTGTCGGGCTCTGTCGGGCTCTGTCGGGCTCTGTCGGGCCCTGTCGGGCTCTGTCGGGCTCTACTGGGCTCTGTCGGGCTCTGTCGGGCTTTGTCGGGCTCTGTCGGGCTCTACTGGGCCCTGTCGGGCCCTGATGGGCTCTGTCGGGTTCTGCTGGGCTCTGTCGGGCTCTGTCGGGTTCTGTCGGGCTCTGTCGGGCTCTGTCAGGCTCTACTGGGCTCTGGCGGGCCCTGTCGGGCCCTGTCGGGCTCTACTGGGCCCTGTCGGGCTCTGTCGGGCCCTGTCGGGCTCTGTCGGGCTCTGTCGGGCTCTGTCGGGCCCTGTCGGGCTCTGTCGGGCTCTGTCGGGCTCTGTCGGGCTCTACTGGGCTCTACTGGGCTCTGTCGGGCTCTGTCGGGTTCTACTGGGCCCTGTCGGGCCCTGTCGGGCCCTGACGGGCTCTGTCGGGCTCTACTGGGCTCTGTCGGGCTCTGTCGGGCCCTGTCGGGCTCTGTCGGGCTCTGTCGGGCTCTACTGGGCTCTGTCGGGCTCTGTCGGGCTTTGTCGGGCTCTGTCGGGCTCTACTGGGCCCTGTCGGGCTCTGTCGGGCCCTGTCGGGCTCTGTTGGGCCCTGTCGGGCCCTGTCGGGCTCTTTCGGGCTCTGTCGGGCTCTGTCGGGCTCTACTGGGCTCTGTCGGGCTCTACTGGGCCCTGTCGGGCTCTGTCGGGCTCTGTCGGGCTCTGTCGGGCCCTGTCGGGACCTGTCGGGCTCTGTCGGGCCCTGTCGGGACCTGTCGGGCTCTGTCGGGCTCTGTCGGTCCCTGTCGGGCTCTGTCGGTCCCTGTCGGGCTCTGTCGGGCTCTGTCGGGCTCTGTCGGGCTGTGTCGGGCTCTGTCGGGCTCTACTGGGCTCTACTGGGCTCTGTCGGGCTCTGTCGGGCTCTGTCGGGCTCTACTGGGCCCTGTCGGGCCCTGTCGGGCTCTCTCGGGCTCTGTCAGGCTCTGTCGGGCTCTACTGGGCCCTGTCGGGCCCTGTCGGGCTCTGCCGGGCCCTGTCGGACTCTGTCGGGCCCTGTCGGGCTCTGTCGGGCTCTGTCGGGCTCTGTCGGGCTCTACTGGGCCCTGTCGGGCTCTGTCGGGCTCTGTCGCGCCCTGTCGGGCTCTGTCGGGCTCTGTCGGGCTCTGTCGGGCTCTACTGGGCCCTGTCGGGCCCTGTCGGGCTCTGTCGGGCTCTGTCGGGCTCTGTCGGGCTCTACTGGGCTCTACTGGGCTCTGTCGGGCTCTACTGGGCCCTGTCGGGCTCTGTCGGGCTCTGTCGGGCCCTGTCGGGCTCTGTCGGGCTCTGTCGGGCCCTGTCGGGCTCTATCGGGCCCTGTCGGGCTCTGTCGGGCTCTGTCGGGCTCTGTCGGGCTCTGTCGGGCTCTACTGGGCTCTACTGGGCTCTGTCGGGCTCTACTGGGCCCTGTCGGGCTCTGTCGGGCTCTGTCGGGCCCTGTCGGGCTCTGTCGGGCTCTGTCGGGCCCTGTCGGGCTCTATCGGGCCCTGTCGGGCTCTGTCGGGCCCTGTCGGGCTCTGTCGGGCTCTGTCAGGCTCTGTCGGGCCCTGTCGGGCTCTGTCGGGCTCTGTCGGGCTCTATCGGGCTCTACTGGGCCCTGTCGGGCCCTGTCGGGCTCTGTCGGGCCCTATCGGGCTCTGTCGGGCTCTGTCGGGCCCTGTCGGGCCCTGTCGGGCTCTGTCGGGCTCTGTCGGGCTCTACTGGGCCCTGTCGGGCTCTGTCGGGCTCTGTCGGGCTCTGTCGGGCCCTGTCGGGCCCTGTCGGGCTCTGTCAGGCTCTGTCGGGCTCTGTCGGGCTCTAATGGGCCCTGTCGGGCCCTGTCGGGCCCTGTCGGGCTCTACTGGGCTCTACTGGGCTCTGTCGGGCTCTTTCGGGCTCTACTGGGCCCTGTCGGGCCCTGTCGGGCCCTGTCGGGCTCTGTCGGGCCCTGTCGGGCCCTGTCGGGCTCTGTCGGGCTCTGTCGGGCCCTGTCGGGCTCTGTCGGGCTCTGTCGGGCTCTGTCGGGCTCTACTGGGCTCTACTGGGCTCTGTCGGGCTCTGTCGGGCTCTACTGGGCCCTGTCGGGCCCTGTCGGGCCCTGTCGGGCTCTATCGGGCTCTGTCGGGCTCTACTGGGCCCTGTCGGGCTCTGTCGGGCCCTGTCGGGCTCTGTCGGGCCCTGTCGGGCCCTGTCGGGCTCTGTCGGGCCCTGTCGGCCTCTGTCGGACTCTGTCGGGCTCTGTCGGGCTCTACTGGGCCCTGTCGGGCTCTGTCGGGCTCTGTCGGGCCCTGTCGGGCTCTGTCGGGCTCTGTCGGGCTCTGTCGGGCTCTGTCAGGCTCTACTGGGCCCTGTCGGGCTCTGTCGGGCTCTGTCGGGCTCTGTCGGGCCCTGTTGGGCTCTGTCGGGCTCTACTGGACCCTGTCGGGCCCTGTCGGGCTCTGTCGGGCTCTGTCGGGCCCTGTCGGGCTCTGTCGGGCTCTGTCGGGCTCTACTGGGCCCTGTCGGGCGCTGTCGGGCTCTGTCGGGCTCTGTCGGGCTCTGTCGGGCCCTGTCGGTCTCTGTCGGGCTCTACTGGGCCCTGTCGGGTTCTGTCGGGCTCTGTCGGGCTCTGTCGGGCTCTGTCGGGCTCTCTCGGGCTCTCTCGGGCCCTGTCGGGCTCTGTCGGGCTCTGTCGGGCCCTGTCGGGCCCTGTCGGGCTCTGTCGGTCCCTGTCGGGCCCTGTCGGGCTCTGTCGGGCTCTGTCGGGCCCTGTCGGGACCTGTCGGGCTCTGTCGGGCTCTGTCGGTCCCTGTCGGGCTCTGTCGGGCTCTGTCGGGCTCTGTCGGGCTCTACTGGGCCCTGTCGGGCTCTGTCGGGCTCTGTCGGGCCCTGTCGGGCTCTGTCGGGCCCTGTCGGGCTCTGTCGGGCTCTGTCGGGCTGTGTCGGGCTCTGACGGGCTCTACTGGGCTCTACTGGGCTCTGTCGGGCTCTGTCGGGCTCTGTCGGGCTCTACTGGGCCCTGTCGGGCCCTGTCGGGCTCTGTCGGGCTCTGTCGGGCTCTGTCGGGCTCTACTGGGCCCTGTCGGGCTCTGTCGGGCCCTGTCGGGCTCTGTCGGGCTCTGTCGGGCTCTGTCGGGCTCTACTGGGCTCTGTCGGGTTCTACTGGGCTCTACTGGGCCCTGTCGGGCCCTGTCGGGCTCTGTCGGGCTCTGTCGGGCTCTGTCGGTCCCTGTCGGGCTCTGTCGGGCTCTGTCGGGCTCTGTCGGGCTCTGTGGGGCCCTGTCGGGCTCTGTCGGGCTCTGTCGGGCTCTATCGGGCCCTGTCGGGCTCTGTCGGGCTCTGTCGGGCCCTGTCGGGCTCTGTCGGGCTCTGTCGGGCTCTGTCGGGTTCTGTCGGGCTCTGTCGGGCTCTGTCGGGCTCTGTCGGGCTCTTCTGGGCCCTGTCGGGCCCTGTCGGGCTCTGTCGGGCTCTGTCGGGCTCTGTCGGGCTCTACTGGGCCCTGTCGGGCTCTACTGGGCTCTGTCGGGCTCTGTCGGGTTCTGTCGGGCTCTGTCGGGCTCTGTCGGGCTCTACTGGGATCTGTCGGGCCCTGCCGGGCCCTGTCGGGCTCTGTCGGGCTCTGTCGGGCTCTGTCGGTCCCTGTCGGGCTCTGTCGGGCTCTGTCAGGCTCTGTCGGGCTCTGTGGGGCCCTGTCGGGCTCTGTCGGGCCCTGTCGGAATCTGTCGGGCTCTGTCGGGCTCTGTCGGGCTCTGTCGGGCTCTACTGGGCTCTGTCGGGCTCTGTCGGGTTCTGTCGGGCTCTGTCGGGCTCTGTCGGGCTCTACTGGGATCTGTCGGGCCCTGCCGGGCCCTGTCGGGCTCTGTCGGGCCCTGTCGGGCCCTGTCGGGCTCTGTCGGGCTCTGTCGGGCTCTACTGGCCCTGTCGGGCCCTGTCGGGCTCTGTCGGGCCCTGTCGGGCCCTGTCGGGCTCTGTCGGGCTCTGTCGGGCCCTGTCGGGCTCTGTCGGGCTCTGTCGGGCTCTGTCGGGCTCTACTGGGCTCTACTGGGCTCTGTCGGGCCCTGTCGGGCCCTGTCGGGCTCTGTCGGGCTCTGTCGGGCTCTGTCGGGCCCAGTCGGGCTCTGTCGGGCTCTACTGGGCTCTGTCGGGCTCTGTCGGGCTTTGTCGGGCTCTGTCGGGCTCTACTGGGCCCTGTCGGGCCCTGATGGGCTCTGTCGGGTTCTGCTGGGCTCTGTCGGGCTCTGTCGGGTTCTGTCGGGCTCTGTCGGGCTCTGTCAGGCTCTACTGGGCTCTGTCGGGCCCTGTCGGGCCCTGTCGGGCTCTACTGGGCCCTGTCGGGCTCTGTCGGGCCCTGTCGGGCTCTGTCGGGCTCTGTCGGGCTCTGTCGGGCTCTACTGGGATCTGTCGGGCCCTGCCGGGCCCTGTCGGGCTCTGTCGGGCTCTGTCGGGCTCTGTCGGTCCCTGTCGGGCTCTGTCGGGCTCTGTCGGGCTCTGTCGGGCTCTGTGGGGCCCTGTCGGGCTCTGTCGGGCCATGTCGGAATCTGTCGGGCTCTGTCGGGCTCTGTCGGGCTCTGTCGGGCTCTACTGGGCTCTGTCGGGCTCTGTCGGGTTCTGTCGGGCTCTGTCGGGCTCTGTCGGGCTCTACTGGGATCTGTCGGGCCCTGCCGGGCCCTGTCGGGCTCTGTCGGGCCCTGTCGGGCCCTGTCGGGCTCTGTCGGGCTCTGTCGGGCTCTACTGGCCCTGTCGGGCCCTGTCGGGCTCTGTCGGGCCCTGTCGGGCCCTGTCGGGCTCTGTCGGGCTCTGTCGGGCTCTGTCGGGCCCTGTCGGGCTCTGTCGGGCTCTGTCGGGCTCTACTGGGCTCTACTGGGCTCTGTCGGGCCCTGTCGGGCCCTGTCGGGCTCTGTCGGGCTCTGTCGGGCTCTGTCGGGCTCTGTCGGGCCCTCTCGGGCTCTGTCGGGCTCTACTGGGCTCTGTCGGGCTCTGTCGGGCTTTGTCGGGCTCTGTCGGGCTCTACTGGGCCCTGTCGGGCCCTGATGGGCTCTGTCGGGTTCTGCTGGGCTCTGTCGGGCTCTGTCGGGTTCTGTCGGGCTCTGTCGGGCTCTGTCAGGCTCTACTGGGCTCTGTCGGGCCCTGTCGGGCCCTGTCGGGCTCTACTGGGCCCTGTCGGGCTCTGTCGGGCCCTGTCGGGCTCTGTCGGGCTCTGTCGGGCTCTGTCGGGCCCTGTCGGGCTCTGTCGGGCTCTGTCGGGCTCTACTGGGCTCTACTGGGCTCTGTCGGGCTCTGTCGGGTTCTACTGGGCCCTGTCGGGCCCTGTCGGGCCCTGACGGGCTCTGTCGGGCTCTACTGGGCTCTGTCGGGCTCTGTCGGGCCCTGTCGGGCTCTGTCGGGCTCTGTCGGGCTCTACTGGGCTCTGTCGGGCTCTGTCGGGCTTTGTCGGGCTCTGTCGGGCTCTACTGGGCCCTGTCGGGCTCTGTCGGGCCCTGTCGGGCTCTGTTGGGCCCTGTCGGGCCCTGTCGGGCTCTTTCGGGCTCTGTCGGGCTCTGTCGGGCTCTACTGGGCTCTGTCGGGCTCTACTGGGCCCTGTCGGGCTCTGTCGGGCTCTGTCGGGCTCTGTCGGGCCCTGTCGGGACCTGTCGGGCTCTGTCGGGCCCTGTCGGGACCTGTCGGGCTCTGTCGGGCTCTGTCGGTCCCTGTCGGGCTCTGTCGGGCTCTGTCGGGCTCTGTCGGGCTCTACTGGGCTCTGTCGGGCTCTGTCGGGCTTTGTCGGGCTCTGTCGGGCTCTACTGGGCCCTGTCGGGCTCTGTCGGGCCCTGTCGGGCTCTGTTGGGCCCTGTCGGGCCCTGTCGGGCTCTTTCGGGCTCTGTCGGGCTCTGTCGGGCTCTACTGGGCTCTGTCGGGCTCTACTGGGCCCTGTCGGGCTCTGTCGGGCTCTGTCGGGCTCTGTCGGGCCCTGTCGGGACCTGTCGGGCTCTGTCGGGCCCTGTCGGGACCTGTCGGGCTCTGTCGGGCTCTGTCGGTCCCTGTCGGGCTCTGTCGGTCCCTGTCGGGCTCTGTCGGGCTCTGTCGGGCTCTGTCGGGCTGTGTCGGGCTCTGTCGGGCTCTACTGGGCTCTACTGGGCTCTGTCGGGCTCTGTCGGGCTCTGTCGGGCTCTACTGGGCCCTGTCGGGCCCTGTCGGGCTCTCTCGGGCTCTGTCAGGCTCTGTCGGGCTCTACTGGGCCCTGTCGGGCCCTGTCGGGCTCTGCCGGGCCCTGTCGGGCTCTGTCGGGCCCTGTCGGGCTCTGTCGGGCTCTGTCGGGCTCTGTCGGGCTCTACTGGGCCCTGTCGGGCTCTGTCGGGCTCTGTCGGGCCCTATCGGGCTCTGTCGGGCTCTGTCGGGCTCTGTCGGGCTCTACTGGGCCCTGTCGGGCCCTGTCGGGCTCTGTCGGGCTCTGTCGGGCTCTGTCGGGCTCTACTGGGCTCTACTGGGCTCTGTCGGGCTCTACTGGGCCCTGTCGGGCTCTGTCGGGCTCTGTCGGGCCCTGTCGGGCTCTGTCGGGCCCTGTCGGGCTCTGTCGGGCTCTGTCGGGCCCTGTCGGGCCCTGTCGGGCTCTGTCGGGCTCTGTCGGGCTCTACTGGGCCCTGTCGGGCTCTGTCGGGCTCTGTCGGGCTCTGTCGGGCCCTGTCGGGCCCTGTCGGGCTCTGTCAGGCTCTGTCGGGCTCTGTCGGGCTCTAATGGGCCCTGTCGGGCCCTGTCGGGCCCTGTCGGGCTCTACTGGGCTCTACTGGGCTCTGTCGGGCTCTTTCGGGCTCTACTGGGCCCTGTCGGGCCCTGTCGGGCCCTGTCGGGCTCTGTCGGGCCCTGTCGGGCCCTGTCGGGCTCTGTCGGGCTCTGTCGGGCCCTGTCGGGCTCTGTCGGGCTCTGTCGGGCTCTGTCGGGCTCTACTGGGCTCTACTGGGCTCTGTCGGGCTCTGTCGGGCTCTACTGGGCCCTGTCGGGCCCTGTCGGGCCCTGTCGGGCTCTATCGGGCTCTGTCGGGCTCTACTGGGCCCTGTCGGGCTCTGTCGGGCCCTGTCGGCCTCTGTCGGACTCTGTCGGGCTCTGTCGGGCTCTTCTGGGCTCTGTCGGGATCTACTGGGCCCTGTCGGGCTCTGTCGGGCTCTGTCGGGCCCTGTCGGGCTCTGTCGGGCTCTGTCGGGCTCTGTCGGGCTCTGTCAGGCTCTACTGGGCCCTGTCGGGCTCTGTCGGGCTCTGTCGGGCTCTGTCGGGCCCTGTTGGGCTCTGTCGGGCTCTACTGGACCCTGTCGGGCCCTGTCGGGCTCTGTCGGGCTCTGTCGGGCCCTGTCGGGCTCTGTCGGGCTCTGTCGGGCTCTGTCGGGCTCTACTGGGCCCTGTCGGGCGCTGTCGGGCTCTGTCGGGCTCTGTCGGGCTCTGTCGGGCCCTGTCGGTCTCTGTCGGGCTCTACTGGGCCCTGTCGGGTTCTGTCGGGCTCTGTCGGGCTCTGTCGGGCTCTACTGGGCCCTGTCGGGCTCTGTCGGGCTCTCTCGGGCTCTCTCGGGCCCTGTCGGGCTCTGTCGGGCTCTGTCGGGCCCTGTCGGGCCCTGTCGGGCTCTGTCGGTCCCTGTCGGGCCCTGTCGGGCTCTGTCGGGCTCTGTCGGGCCCTGTCGGGACCTGTCGGGCTCTGTCGGGCTCTGTCGGTCCCTGTCGGGCTCTGTCGGGCTCTGTCGGGCTCTGTCGGGCTCTACTGGGCCCTATCGGGCTCTGTCGGGCTCTGTCGGGCCCTGTCGGGCTCTGTCGGGCCCTGTCGGGCTCTGTCGGGCTCTGTCGGGCTGTGTCGGGCTCTGACGGGCTCTACTGGGCTCTACTGGGCTCTGTCGGGCTCTGTCGGGCTCTGTCGGGCTCTACTGGGCCCTGTCGGGCCCTGTCGGGCTCTGTCGGGCTCTGTCGGGCTCTGTCGGGCTCTACTGGGCCCTGTCGGGCCCTGTCGGGCTCTGTCGTGCCCTGTCGGGCCCTGTCGGGCTCTGTCGGGCCCTGTCGGGCTCTGTCGGGCTCTACTGGGCTCTGTCGGGCTCTACTGGGCCCTGTCGGGCTCTGTCGGGCCCTGTCGGGTCCTCTCGGGCTCTGTCGGGCTCTGTCGGGCTCTGTCGGGCTCTACTGGGCTCTGTCGGGCTCTGTCGGGCTCTGTCGGGCTCTGTCGGGCTCTGTCGGGCTCTGTTGGGCTCTACTGGGCCCTGTCGGGCTCTGTCGGGCTCTGTCGGGCTCTGTCGGGCTCTGTCGGGCCCTGTCCGGCTCTGTCGGGCTCTGTCGGGCTCTGTCGGGCCCTGTCGGGCCCTGTCGGGCTTTGTCAGGCTCTGTCAGGCTCTGTCGGGCTCTGTCGGGCTCTACTGGGCCCTGTCGGGCTCTGTCGGGCTCTGTCGGGCCCTGTCGGGCTCTGTCGGGCTCTGTCGGGCCCTGTCGGGCTCTGTCGGGCCCTGTCGGGCCCTGTCGGGCTCTCTCGGGCTCTGTCGGGCTCCACTGGGCCCTGTCGGGCCCTGTCGGGCCCTGTCGGGCTCTGTCGGGCTCTACTGGGCCGTGTCGGGCTCTGTCGGGCTCTACTGGGCTCTGTCGGGCTCTGTCGGGCTCTGTCGGGCTCTACTGGGCTCTGTCGGGCTCTGTCGGGCCCTGTCGGGCCGTTGCGGGCCCTGTCGGGCCCTGTCGGGCCCTGTCGGGCCCTGTCGGGCTCTGTCGGGCTCTGTCGGGCCCTGTCGGGCTCTGTCGGGCCCTGTCGGGCCCTGTCGGGCTCTGTCGGGCTCTACTGGGCTCTGTCGGGCTCTGTCGGGCCCTGTCGGGCTCTGTCGGGCCCTGTCGGGCCCTGTCGGGCTCTGTCGGGCCCTGTCGGGCTCTACTGGGCTCTGTCGGGCCCTGTCGGGCTCTGTCGGACTCTGTCGGGCCCTGTCGGGCCCTGTCGGGCTTTGTCGAGCTCTGTCGGGCTCTGTCGGGCCCTGTCGGGCCCTGTCGGGCTCTGTCGGGCTCTGTCGGGCTCTGTCGGCCTCTGTCGGGCCCTGTCGGGCTCTGTCGGGCCCTGTCGGGCTCTGTCGGGCTCTACTGGGCTCTGTCGGGCTCTGTCGGGCTCTGTCGGGCCCTTTCGGGCTCTGTCGGGCTCTGTCAGGCTCTGTCGGGCTCTACTGGGCCCTGTCGGGCCCTGTCGGGCTATACTGGGCCCTGTCGGGCCCTGTCGGGCCCTGTCGGGCTCTGTCGGGCTCTGTCGGGCTCTACTGGGCTCTGTCGGGCTCTGTCGGGTTCTGTCGGGCTCTGTCGGGCTCTGTCGGGCCCTGTCGGGCTCTGTCGGGCTCTGTCGGGCTCTGTCGGGCTCTACTGGGCCCTGTCGGGCTCTGTTGGGCTCTGTCGGGCTCTGTCGGGCTCTGTCGGGCTCTACTGGGCCCTGTCGGGCTCTGTCGGGCTCTGTCAGGCTCTGTCGGGCTCTGTCGGGCTCTACTGGGCTCTACTGGGCTCTGTCGGGCTCTGTCGGGTTCTACTGGGCCCTGTCGGGCCCTGTCGGGCCCTGTCGGGCTCTGTTGGGCCCTATCGGGCTCTGTCGGGCCCTGTCGGGCCCTGTCGGGCTCTGTCGGGCCCTGTTGGGCCCTGTCGGGCTCTGTCGGGCTCTGTCGGGCTCTGTCGGGCTCTGTCGGGCCCTGTCGGAATCTGTCGGGCTCTGTCGGGCTCTACTGGGCTCTGTCGGGCTCTGTCGGGCTCTGTCGGGCCCTGTCAGGCTCTGTCGGGCTCTGTCGGGCCCTGTCGGGCCCTGTCGGGCTCTGTCGGGCTCTGTCGGGCTCTGTCGGGCTCTGTCGGGCTCTACTGGGCTCTGTCGGGCCCTGTCGGGCTCTGTCGGGCTCTGTCGGGCTCTGTCGGGCTCTGTCGGGCTCTACTGGGCTCTGTCGGGCTCTGTCGGGCCCTGTCGGCCTCTGTCGGGCTCTGTCGGGCCCTGTCGGGATCTGTCGGGCTCTGTCGGGCTCTACTGGGCTATGTCGGGCTCTGTCGGGCTCTGTCGGGCCCTGTCGGGCTCTGTCGGGCTCTTCTGGGCCCTGTCGGGCCCTGTCGGGCCCTGTCGGGCTCTGTCGGGCTCTGTCGGGCTCTGTCGGGCTCTACTGGGCTCTACTGGGCTCTGTCGAGCTCTGTCGGGCTCTGTCGGGCCCTGTCGGGCCCTGTCGGGCTCTGTCGGGCTCTGTCGGGCTCTACTGGGCCCTGTCGGGCCCTGTCGGGCTCTGTCGGGCTCTGTCGGGCTCTACTGGGCTCTGTCGGGCTCTGTCGGGCTCTGTCGGGCTCTGTCGGGTTCTACTGGACCCTGTCGGGCCCTGTCGGGCTCTGTCGGGCTCTACTGGGCCTTGTCGGGCCCTGTCGGGCCCTGTCGGGCTCTGTCGGGCTCTGTCGGGCCCTGTCGGGCTCTGTCGGGCTCTGCCGGGCCCTGTCGGGCTCTACCGGGCTCTGTCGGGCTCTGTCGGGCCCTGTCGGGCCCTTGCGGGCTCTGTCGGGCTCTGTCGGGCTCTGTCGGGCTCTACTGGGCTAAACTGGGCCCTGTCGGGCTCTGTGGGGCTCTGTCGGGCTCTGTCGGGCTCTGTCGGGCTCTACTGGGCCCTGTCGAGCCCTGTCGGGCCCTGTCGGGCCCTGTCGGGCTCTGTCGGGCTCTGTCGAGCTCTACTGGGCTCTGTCGGGCCCTGTCGGGCCCTGTCGGGCTCTGTCGGGCTCTGTCGGGCACTGTCGGGCTCTACTGGGCCCTGTCGGGCCCTGTCGGGCTCTGTCGGGCTCTGTCGGGCCCTGTCCGGCTCTGTCGGGCTCTGTCGGGCCCTGTCGGGCCCTGTCGGGCTCTGTCGGGCCCTGTCGGGCCCTGTCGGGCTTTGTCGGGCTCTGTCGGGCTCTGTCGGGCTCTACTGGGCCCTGTCGGGCTCTGTCGGGCTCTGTCGGGCCCTGTCGGGCTCTGTCGGGCCGTGTCGGGCTCTGTCGGGCTCTGTCGGGCTCTGTCGGGCTCTACTGGGCCCTGTCGGGCTCTGTCGGGCTCTGTCGGGCTCTGTCGGGCCCTGTCCGGCTCTGTCGGGCTCTGTCGGGCTCTACTGGGCCCTGTCGGGCTCTGTCGGGCTCTGTCGGGCCCTGTCGGGCCCTGTCGGGCTCTGTCGGGCTCTGTCGGGCCCTGTCGGGCTCTGTCGGGCTCTGTCGGGCCCTGTCGGGCTCTGTCGGGCTCTGTCGGGCCCTGTCGGGCTCTGTCGGGCTCTGTCGGGCTCTGTCGGGCTCTACTGGGCCCTGTCGGGCCCTGTCGGGCCCTGTCGGGCTCTGTCGGGCTCTACTGGGCCCTGTCGATCTCTGTCGGGCTCTGTCGGGCTCTGTCGGGCTCTACTGGGCTCTACTGTTCCCTGTCGGGCCCTGTCGGGCTCTGTCGGGCCCTGTCGGGCTCTGTCGGGCTCTGTTGGGCCCTGTCGGGCCCTGTCGGGCTCTGTCGGGCTCTGTCGGGCTCTGTCGGGCTCTACTGGGCTCTGTCGGGATCTGTCGGGCTCTGTCGGGCTCTGTCGGGCTCTACTGGGCTCTGTCGGGCTCTGTCGGGCCCTGTCGGGCTCTGTCGGGCTCTGTCGGGCTCTGTCGGGCCCTGTCGGGCTCTGTCGGGCTCTACTGGGCACTGTCGGGCCCTGTCGGGCTCTGTCGGGCTCTGTCGGGCCCTGTCGGGCCCTGTCGGGCTCTGTCGGGCTCTGTCGGGCCCTGTCGGGCTCTGTCGGGCTCTGTCGGGCTCTACTGGGCCCTGTCTGGCTCTGTCGGGCTCTGTCGGGCCCTGTCGGGCTCTGTCGGGCCGTGTCGGGCTCTGTCGGGCTCTGTCGGGCTCTGTCGGGCTCTACTGGGCCCTGTCGGGCTCTGTCGGGCTCTGTCGGGCTCTGTCGGGCTCTACTGGGCCCTGTCGGGCTCTGTCGGGCTCTGTCGGGCTCTACTGGGCTATGTCGGGCTCTGTCGGGCTCTGTCGGGCCCTGTCGGGCTCTGTCGGGCTCTATTGGGCCCTGTCGGGCCCTGTCGGGCCCTGTCGGGCTCTACTGGGCTCTGTCTGGCTCTGTCGGGCTCTACTGGGCTCTGTCGATCTCTGTCGGATTCTGTCGGGCTCTGTCGGGCTCTGTCGGGCTCTACTGGGCTCTACTGGGCTCTGTCGAGCTCTGTCGGGCTCTGTCGGGCCCTGTCGGGCCCTGTCGGGCTCTGTCGGGCTCTGTCGGGCTCTACTGGGCCCTGTCGGGCCCTGTCGGGCTCTGTCGGGCTCTGTCGGGCTCTACTGGGCTCTGTCGGGCTCTGTCGGGCTCTGTCGGGCTCTGTCGGGTTCTACTGGGCCCTGTCGGGCCCTGTCAGGCTCTGTCGGGCTCTACTGGGCCTTGTCGGGCCCTGTCGGGCCCTGTCGGGCTCTGTCGGGCTCTGTCGGGCCCTGTCGGGCTCTGTCGGGCTCTGCCGGGCCCTGTCGGGCTCTACTGGGCTCTGTCGGGCTCTGTCGGGCCCTGTCGGGCCCTTGCGGGCTCTGTCGGGCTCTGTCGGGCTCTGTCGGGCTCTACTGGGCTAAACTGGGCCCTGTCGGGCTCTGTGGGGCTCTGTCGGGCTCTGTCGGGCTCTGTCGGGCTCTACTGGGCCCTGTCGAGCCCTGTCGGGCCCTGTCGGGCCCTGTCGGGCTCTGTCGGGCTCTGTCGAGCTCTACTGGGCTCTGTCGGGCCCTGTCGGGCCCTGTCGGGCTCTGTCGGGCTCTGTCGGGCTCTGTCGGGCTCTACTGGGCCCTGTCGGGCTCTGTCGGGCTCTGTCGGGCTCTGTCGGGCCCTGTCCGGCTCTGTCGGGCTCTGTCGGGCCCTGTCGGGCCCTGTCGGGCTCTGTCGTGCCCTGTCGGGCCCTGTCGGGCTTTGTCGGGCTCTGTCGGGCTCTGTCGGGCTCTACTGGGCCCTGTCGGGCTCTGTCGGGCTCTGTCGGGCCCTGTCGGGCTCTGTCGGGCCGTGTCGGGCTCTGTCGGGCTCTGTCGGGCTCTACTGGGCCCTGTCGGGCCCTGTCGGGCTCTGTCGGGCTCTGTCGGGCTCTACTGGGCTCTGTCGGGCTCTGTCGGGCTCTGTCGGGCTCTGTCGGGTTCTACTGGACCCTGTCGGGCCCTGTCGGGCTCTGTCGGGCTCTACTGGGCCTTGTCGGGCCCTGTCGGGCCCTGTCGGGCTCTGTCGGGCTCTGTCGGGCCCTGTCGGGCTCTGTCGGGCTCTGCCGGGCCCTGTCGGGCTCTACTGGGCTCTGTCGGGCTCTGTCGGGCCCTGTCGGGCCCTTGCGGGCTCTGTCGGGCTCTGTCGGGCTCTGTCGGGCTCTACTGGGCTAAACTGGGCCCTGTCGGGCTCTGTGGGGCTCTGTCGGGCTCTGTCGGGCTCTGTCGGGCTCTGTCGGGCCCTGTCCGGCTCTGTCGGGCTCTGTCGGGCTCTACTGGGCCCTGTCGGGCTCTGTCGGGCTCTGTCGGGCCCTGTCGGGCCCTGTCGGGCTCTGTCGGGCTCTGTCGGGCCCTGTCGGGCTCTGTCGGGCTCTGTCGGGCCCTGTCGGGCTCTGTCGGGCTCTGTCGGGCCCTGTCGGGCTCTGTCGGGCTCTGTCGGGCTCTGTCGGGCTCTACTGGGCCCTGTCGGGCCCTGTCGGGCCCTGTCGGGCTCTGTCGGGCTCTACTGGGCCCTGTCGATCTCTGTCGGGCTCTGTCGGGCTCTGTCGGGCTCTACTGGGCTCTACTGTTCCCTGTCGGGCCCTGTCGGGCTCTGTCGGGCCCTGTCGGGCTCTGTCGGGCTCTGTTGGGCCCTGTCGGGCCCTGTCGGGCTCTGTCGGGCTCTGTCGGGCTCTGTCGGGCTCTACTGGGCTCTGTCGGGATCTGTCGGGCTCTGTCGGGCTCTGTCGGGCTCTACTGGGCTCTGTCGGGCTCTGTCGGGCCCTGTCGGGCTCTGTCGGGCTCTGTCGGGCTCTGTCGGGCCCTGTCGGGCTCTGTCGGGCTCTACTGGGCACTGTCGGGCCCTGTCGGGCTCTGTCGGGCTCTGTCGGGCCCTGTCGGGCCCTGTCGGGCTCTGTCGGGCTCTGTCGGGCCCTGTCGGGCTCTGTCGGGCTCTGTCGGGCTCTACTGGGCCCTGTCTGGCTCTGTCGGGCTCTGTCGGGCCCTGTCGGGCTCTGTCGGGCCGTGTCGGGCTCTGTCGGGCTCTGTCGGGCTCTGTCGGGCTCTACTGGGCCCTGTCGGGCTCTGTCGGGCTCTGTCGGGCTCTGTCGGGCTCTGTCGGGCCCTGTCCGGCTCTGTCGGGCTCTGTCGGGCTCTACTGGGCCCTGTCGGGCTCTGTCGGGCTCTGTCGGGCTCTACTGGGCTATGTCGGGCTCTGTCGGGCTCTGTCGGGCCCTGTCGGGCTCTGTCGGGCTCTATTGGGCCCTGTCGGGCCTTGTCGGGCCCTGTCGGGCTCTACTGGGCTCTGTCTGGCTCTGTCGGGCTCTACTGGGCTCTGTCGATCTCTGTCGGATTCTGTCGGGCTCTGTCGGGCTCTGTCGGGCTCTACTGGGCTCTACTGGGCTCTGTCGAGCTCTGTCGGGCTCTGTCGGGCCCTGTCGGGCCCTGTCGGGCTCTGTCGGGCTCTGTCGGGCTCTACTGGGCCCTGTCGGGCCCTGTCGGGCTCTGTCGGGCTCTACTGGGCTCTGTCGGGCTCTGTCGGGCTCTGTCGGGCTCTGTCGGGTTCTACTGGGCCCTGTCGGGCCCTGTCAGGCTCTGTCGGGCTCTACTGGGCCTTGTCGGGCCCTGTCGGGCCCTGTCGGGCTCTGTCGGGCTCTGTCGGGCCCTGTCGGGCTCTGTCGGGCTCTGCCGGGCCCTGTCGGGCTCTACTGGGCTCTCTCGGGCTCTGTCGGGCCCTGTCGGGCCCTTGCGGGCTCTGTCGGGCTCTGTCGGGCTCTGTCGGGCTCTACTGGGCTAAACTGGGCCCTGTCGGGCTCTGTGGGGCTCTGTCGGGCTCTGTCGGGCTCTGTCGGGCTCTACTGGGCCCTGTCGAGCCCTGTCGGGCCCTGTCGGGCCCTGTCGGGCTCTGTCGGGCTCTGTCGAGCTCTACTGGGCTCTGTCGGGCCCTGTCGGGCCCTGTCGGGCTCTGTCGGGCTCTGTCGGGCTCTGTCGGGCTCTACTGGGCCCTGTCGGGCTCTGTCGGGCTCTGTCGGGCTCTGTCGGGCCCTGTCCGGCTCTGTCGGGCTCTGTCGGGCCCTGTCGGGCCCTGTCGGGCTCTGTCGGGCCCTGTCGGGCCCTGTCGGGCTTTGTCGGGCTCTGTCGGGCTCTGTCGGGCTCTACTGGGCCCTGTCGGGCTCTGTCGGGCTCTGTCGGGCCCTGTCGGGCTCTGTCGGGCCGTGTCGGGCTCTGTCGGGCTCTGTCGGGCTCTGTCGGGCTCTACTGGGCCCTGTCGGGCTCTGTCGGGCTCTGTCGGGCTCTGTCGGGCCCTGTCCGGCTCTGTCGGGCTCTGTCGGGCTCTACTGGGCCCTGTCGGGCTCTGTCGGGCTCTGTCGGGCCCTGTCGGGCCCTGTCGGGCTCTGTCGGGCTCTGTCGGGCCCTGTCGGGCTCTGTCGGGCTCTGTCGGGCCCTGTCGGGCTCTGTCGGGCTCTGTCGGGCTCTGTCGGGCTCTACTGGTCCCTGTCGGGCCCTGTCGGGCCCTGTCGGGCTCTGTCGGGCTCTACTGGGCCCTGTCGATCTCTGTCGGGCTCTGTCGGGCTCTGTCGGGCTCTACTGGGCTCTACTGTTCCCTGTCGGGCCCTGTCGGGCTCTGTCGGGCCCTGTCGGGCTCTGTCGGGCTCTGTTGGGCCCTGTCGGGCCCTGTCGGGCTCTGTCGGGCTCTGTCGGGCTCTGTCGGGCTCTACTGGGCTCTGTCGGGATGTGTCGGGCTCTGTCGGGCTCTGTCGGGCTCTACTGGGCTCTGTCGGGCTCTGTCGGGCCCTGTCGGGCTCTGTCGGGCTCTGTCGGGCTCTGTCGGGCCCTGTCGGGCTCTGTCGGGCTCTACTGGGCACTGTCGGGCCCTGTCGGGCTCTGTCGGGCTCTGTCGGGCCCTGTCGGGCCCTGTCGGGCTCTGTCGGGCTCTGTCGGGCCCTGTCGGGCTCTGTCGGGCTCTGTCGGGCTCTACTGGGCCCTGTCGGGCTCTGTCGGGCTCTGTCGGGCCGTGTCGGGCTCTGTCGGGCTCTGTCGGGCTCTGTCGGGCTTTACTGGGCCCTGTCGGGCTCTGTCGGGCTCTGTCGGGCTCTGTCGGGCCCTGTCCGGCTCTGTCGGGCTCTGTCGGGCTCTACTGGGCCCTGTCGGGCTCTGTCGGGCTCTGTCGGGCTCTGTCGGGCCCTGTCGGGCTCTGTCGGGCTCTGTCGGGCCCTGTCGGGCTCTGTCGGGCTCTGTCGGGCCCTGTCGGGCTCTGTCGGGCTCTGTCGGGCTCTGTCGGGCTCTACTGGGCCCTGTAAGGCCCTGTCGGGCCCTGTCGGGCTCTGTCGGGCTCTACTGGGCCCTATCGGGCTCTGTCGGGCTCTGTCGGGCTCTGTCGGGCTCTACTGGGCTCTACTGTTCCCTGTCGGGCCCTGTCGGGCTCTGTCGGGCCCTGTCGGGCTCTGTCGGGCTCTGTTGGGCCCTGTCGGGCCCTGTCGGGCTCTGTCGGGCTCTGTCGGGCTCTGTCGGGCTCTACTGGGCTCTGTCGGGCTCTGTCGGGATCTGTCGGGCTCTGTCGGGCTCTGTCGGGCTCTACTGGGATCTGTCGGGCTCTGTCGGGCCCTGTCGGGCCCTGTCGGGCTCTGTCGGGCTCTGTCGGGCCCTGTCGGGCTCTGTCGGGCTCTACTGGGCACTGTCGGGCCCTGTCGGGCTCTGTCGGGCTCTGTCGGGCCCTGTCGGGCCCTGTCGGGCTCTGTCGGGCTCTGTCGGGCTCTACTGGGCTCTGTCGGTCTCTGTCGGGCCCTGTCGGGCTCTGTCGGGCCCTGTCGGACTCTGTCGGGCTCTGTCGGGCTCTGTCAGGCTCTACTGGGCCCTGTCGGGCTCTATCGGGCACTGTCGGGCTCTTTCGGGCCCTGTCGGGCTCTGTCGGGCCCTGTCGAGCTCTGTCGGGATCTGTGAGGCTCTACTGGGCCCTGTCGGGCTCTGTCGGGCTCTGTCGGGCCCTGTCGGGCTCTGTCGGGCTCTGTCGGGCTCTGTCGGGCTCTACTGGGCCCTGTCGGGCTCTGTCGGGCTCTGTCGGGCTCTGTCGGGCTCTACTGGGCTCTGTCGGGCCCTGTCGGGCCCTGTCGGGCTCTGTCGGGCTCTGTCGGGCCCTGTCGGGCCCTGTCGGGCCCTGTCGAGCTCTGTCGGGCTCTGTCGGGCTCTGTCAGGCTCTACTGGGCTCTGTCGGGCTCTGTCGTGTTCTGTCGGGCCCTGTCGGGCTCTGTCGGGCCCTGTCGGGCTCTGTCGGGCTCTACTGGGCTCTGTCGGGTTCTACTGGGCTCTACTGGGCGCTGTCGGGCTCTGTCGGGCTCTGTCGGGCTCTGTCGGGCTCTGTCGGGCTCTACTGTGCTCTGTCGGGCTCGGTCGGGCCCTGTCGGGCTCTGTCGGGCTCTGTCGGGCTCTGTCGGGCTCTACTGTGCTCTCTCGGGCTCTGTCGGGCCCTGTCGGGCCCTGTCAGGCTCTGTCGGGCTCTGTCGGGCCCTGTCGGGCTCTGTCGGGCCCTGTCGGGCTCTGTCGGGCTCTACTGGGCTCTGTCGGGCTCTGTCGGGCCCTGTCGGGCTCTGTCGGGCTCTGTCGGGATCTGTCGGGCTCTGTCGGGCTCTGTCGGGCCCTGTCGGGCCCTGTCGGGCTCTGTCGGGCTCTGTCGGGCTCTGTCGGGCCCTATCGGGCTCTGTCGGGCTCTACTGGGCACTGTCGGGCCCTTTCGGGCCCTGTCGGGCTCTGTCGGGCCCTGTCGGGCGCTGTCGGGCTCTGTCGGGCTCTGTCGGGCTCTACTGGGCTCTGTCGGGCTCTGTCGGGCCCTGTCGGGCTCTGTCGGGCCCTGTCGGACTCTGTCGGGCTCTGTCGGGCTCTGTCAGGCTCTACTGGACCCTGTCGGGCTCTATCGGGCACTGTCGGGCTCTTTCGGGCCCTGTCGGGCTCTGTCGGGCCCTGTCGGGCCCTGTCGGGCTTTGTCGGGCTCTGTCGAGCTCTGTCGGGCTCTGTGAGGCTCTACTGGGCCCTGTCGGGCTCTGTCGGGCTCTGTCGGGCCCTGTCGGGCTCTGTCGGGCTCTGTCGGGCTCTGTCGGGCTCTACTGGGCCCTGTCGGGCTCTGTCGGGCTCTGTCGGGCTCTACTGGGCTCTGTCGGGCCCTGTCGGGCTCTGTCGGGCCCTGTCGGGCCCTGTCGGGCCCTGTCGAGCTCTGTCGGGCTCTGTCGGGCTCTGTGAGGCTCTACTGGGCTCTGTCGGGCTCTGTCGGGTTCTGTCGGGCTCTGTCGGGCTCTGTCGGGCCCTGTCGGGCTCTGTCGGGCTCTGTCAGGCTCTACTGGGCTCTACTGGGCCCTGTCGGGCTCTGTCGGGCCCTGTCGGGCTCTGTCGGGCTCTGTCGGGCTCTACTGTGCTCTGTCGGGCTCTGTCGGGCTCTGTCGGGCTCTGTCGGGCTCTGTCGGGCTCTACTGTGCTCTGTCGGGCTCGGTCGGGCCCTGTCGGGCTCTGTCGGGCTCTGTCGGGCTCTGTCGGGCTCTACTGGTCTCTGACGGGTTCTGTCGGGCCCTGTCGGGCCCTGTCGGGCTCTGTCGGGCTCTGTCGGGCTCTACTGCACCCTGTCGGGCCCTGTCGGGCTCTGTCGGGCTCTGTCGAGCTCTACTGGGCTCTGTCGGGCTCTGTCGGGCCCTGTCGGGCTCTACTGGGCCCTGTCGGGCCCTGTCGGGCTCTGTCGGGCTCTGTCGAGCTCTACTGGGCTCTGTCGGGCTCTGTTGGGCCCTGTCGGGCTCTGTCGGGCCCTGTCGGGCTCTGTCGGGCTCTGTCGGGCTCTGTCGGGCTCTACTGGGCCCTGTCGGGCTCTGTCGGGCTCTGTTGGGCTCTGTCGGGCCCTGTCCGGCTCTGTCGGGCTCTGTCGGGCTCTGTCGGGCCCTGTCGGGCTCTGTCGGGCCCTGTCGGGCCCTGTCGGGCTTTGTCGGGCTCTGTCGGGCTCTGTCGGGCTCTGTCGGGCTCTACTGGGCCCTGTCGGGCTCTGTCGGGCTCTGTCGGGCCCTCTCGGGCTCTGTCGGGCTCTGTCGGGCTCTGTCGGGCCCTGTCGGGCTCTGTCGGGCTCTGTCGGGATCTGTCGGGCTCTGTCGGGCTCTGTCGGGCTCTACTGGGCTCTGTCGGGCCCTGTCGGGCCCTGTCGGGCTCTGTCGGGCTCTGTCGGGCTCTGTCGGGCCCTGTCGGGATCTGTCGGGCTCTACTGGACACTGTCGGGCCCTGTCGGGCTCTGTCGGGCTCTGTCGGGCTCTGTCGGGCCCTGTCGGGCTCTGTCGGGCTCTGTCGGGCTCTACTGGGCTCTGTCGGTCTCTGTCGGGCCCTGTCGGGCTCTGTCGGGCCCTGTCGGACTCTGTCGGGCTCTGTCGGGCTCTGTCAGGCTCTACTGGGCCCTGTCGGGCTCTATCGGGCACTGTCGGGCTCTTTCGGGCCCTGTCGGGCTCTGTCGGGCCCTGTCGAGCTCTGTCGGGCTCTGTGAGGCTCTACTGGGCCCTGTCGGGCTCTGTCGGGCTCTGTCGGGCCCTGTCGGGCTCTGTCGGGCTCTACTGGGCCCTGTCGGGCTCTGTCGGGCTCTGTCGGGCTCTGTCGGGCTCTACTGGGCTCTGTCGGGCCCTGTCGGGCCCTGTCGGGCTCTGTCGGGCTCTGTCGGGCTCTGTCGGGCCCTGTCGGGCCCTGTCGAGCTCTGTCGGGCTCTGTCGGGCTCTGTCAGGCTCTACTGGGCTCTGTCGGGCTCTGTCGGGTTCTGTCGGGCCCTGTCGGGCTCTGTCGGGCCCTGTCGGGCTCTGTCGGGCTCTGTCGGGCTCTACTGGGCTCTGTCGGGTTCTACTGGGCTCTACTGGGGCCTGTCGGGCTCTGTCGGGCTCTGTCGGGCTCTGTCCGGCTCTGTCGGGCTCTACTGTGCTCTGTCGGGCTCGGTCGGGCCCTGTCGGGCTCTGTCGGGCTCTGTCGGGCTCTGTCGGGCTCTTCTGTGCTCTGTCGGGCTCTGTCGGGCCCTGTCGGGCCCTGTCAGGCTCTGTCGGGCTCTGTCGGGCTCTGTCGGGCTCTGTAGGGCTCTGTCGGGCCGTGTCGGGCTCTACTGGGCTCTGTCGGGCTCTGTCGGGCCCTGTCGGGCTCTGTCGGGCTCTGTCGGGCTCTGTCGGGCTCTACTGGGCTCTGTCGGGCTCTACTGGGCTCTGTCGGGCTCTGTCGGGCCCTGTAGGGCCCTGTCGGGCTCTGTCGGGCTCTGTCGGGCTCTACTGCGCCCTGTCGGGCCCTGTCGGGCTCTGTCGGGCTCTGTCGGGCTCTACTGGGCTCTGTCGTGCTCTGTCGGGCTCTGTCGGGCCCTGTCGTGCTCTGTCGGGCTCTGTCGGGCCCTGTCGGGCTCTACTGGGCTCTGTCGGGCTCTGTCGGGCCCTGTCGGGCTCTGTCGGGCCCTGTCGGGCTCTGTCGGGCTCTACTGGGCTCTGTCGGGCTCTGTCGGGCTCTGTCGGGCTCTGTCGGGCCCTGTCGGGCTCTACTGGGCTCTGTCGGGATCTGTCGGGCTCTGTCGGGCTCTGTCGGGCTCTACTGGGCTCTGTCGGGCTCTGTCGGGCCCTGTCGGGCCCTGTCGGGCTCTGTCGGGCTCTGTCGGGCTCTGTCGGGCCCTATCGGGCTCTGTCGGGCTCTACTGGGCACTGTCGGGCCCTGTCGGGCCCTGTCGGGCTCTGTCGGGCCCTGTCGGGCCCTGTCGGGCTCTGTCGGGCTCTGTCGGGCTCTACTGGGCTCTGTCGGGCTCTGTCGGGCCCTGTCGGGCTCTGTCGGGCCCTGTCGGACTCTGTCGGGCTCTGTCGGGCTCTGTCAGGCTCTACTGGGCCCTGTCGGGCTCTATCGGGCACTGTCGGGCTCTTTCGGGCCCTGTCGGGCTCTGTCGGGCCCTGTCGGGCCCTGTCGGGCTTTGTCGGGCTCTGTCGAGCTCTGTCGGGCTCTGTGAGGCTCTACTGGGCCCTGTCGGGCTCTGTCGGGCTCTGTCGGGCCCTGTCGGGCTCTGTCGGGCTCTGTCGGGCTCTGTCGGGCTCTACTGGGCCCTGTCGGGCCCTGTCGGGCTCTGTCGGGCTCTGTCGGGCTCTGTCGGGTTCTGTCGGGCCCTGTCGGGCCCTGTCGGGCTCTGTCGGGCCCTGTCGGGCTCTGTCGGGCTCTGTCGGGCTCTGTCAGGCTCTACTGGGCTCTACTGGGCCCTGTCGGGCTCTGTCGGGCCCTGTCGGGCTCTGTCGGGCTCTGTCGGGCTCTACTGTGCTCTGTCGGGCTCTGTCGGGCTCTGTCGGGCTCTGTCGGGCTCTACTGTGCTCTGTCGGGCTCTGTCGGGCCCTGTCGGGCTCTGTCGGGCTCTGTCGGGCTCTGTCGGGCTCTACTGGTCTCTGACGGGTTCTGTCGGGCCCTGTCGGGCCCTGTCGGGCTCTGTCGGGCTCTGTCGGGCTCTACTGCACCCTATCGGGCCCTGTCGGGCTCTGTCGGGCTCTGTCGAGCTCTACTGGGCTCTGTCGGGCTCTGTCGGGCCCTGTCGGGCTCTACTGGGCCCTGTCGGGCCCTGTCGGGCTCTGTCGGGCTCTGTCGAGCTCTACTGGGCTCTGTCGGGCTCTATCGGGCCCTGTCGGGCTCTGTCGGGCTCTGTCGGGCTCTGTCGGGCTCTACTGGTCTCTGACGGGTTCTGTCGGGCCCTGTCGGGCTCTGTCGGGCTCTGTCGGGCTCTACTGGGCCCTGTCGGGCTCTGTCGGGCTCTGTTGGGCTGTGTCGGGCCCTGTCGGGCTCTGTCGGGCTCTGTCGGGCTCTGTCGGGCCCTGTCGGGCTCTGTCGGGCCCTGTCGGGCCCTGTCGGGCTTTGTCGGGCTCTGTCGGGCTCTGTCGGGCTCTGTCAGTCTCTGTCGGGCTCTACTGGGCCCTGTCGGGCTCTGTCGGGCCCTGTCGGGCTCTGTCGGGCTCTGTCGGGCCCTGTCGGGCTCTGTCGGGCCCTGTCGGGCCCTGTCGGGCTCTGTCGGGCTCTGTCGGGCTCTACTGGGCTCTGTCGGGCTCTGCTGGGCCCTGTCGGGCCCTGTCGGGCCCTGTCGGGCTCTGTCGGGCTCTACTGGGCCCTGTCGGGCTCTGTCGGGCCCTGTCGGGCTCTGTCGGGCTCTGTCGGGCTCTGTCGGGCTCTACTGGGCTCTACTGTTCCCTGTCGGGCCCTGTCGGGCTCTGTCGGGCCCTGTCGGGCTCTGTCGGGCTCTGTCGGGCCCTGTCGGGCCCTGTCGGGCTCTGTCGGGCTCTGTCGGGCTCTGTCGGGCTCTACTGGGCTCTGTCGGGATCTGTCGGGTTCTGTCGGGCTCTGTCGGGCTCTGTCGGGCCGTGTCGGGCCCTGTCGGGCTCTGTCGGGCTCTGTCGGGTTCTGTCGGGCTCTGTCGGGCCCTGTCGGGCTCTGTCGGGCTCTGTCGGGCTCTGTCGGGCTCTACTGGGCTCTACTGTTCCCTGTCGGACCCTGTCGGGCTCTGTCGGGCTCTGTCGGGCTCTGTCGGGCTCTACTGGGCCCTGTCGGGCTCTGTCGGGCTCTGTCGGGCCCTGTCGGGCCCTGTCGGGCTCTGTCGGGTTCTGTCGGGCTCTGTCGGGCCCTGTCGGGCTCTGTCGGGCTCTGTCGGGCTCTACTGGGCCCTGTCGGGCTCTGTCGGGCCCTGTCGGGCTCTGTCGGGCTCTGTCGGGCTCTGTCGGGCTCTACTGGGCTCTACTGTTCCCTGTCGGGCCCTGTCGGGCTCTGTCGGGCTCTGTCGGGATCTGTCGGGCCCTGTAGGGCCCTGTCGGGCTCTGTCGGGCTCTGTCGGGCTCTACTGCGCCCTGTCGGGCCCTGTCGGGCTCTGTCGGGCTCTTTCGGGCTCTACTGGGCTCTGTCGGGCTCTGTCGGGCTCTGTCGGGCCCTGTAGGGCTCTACTGGGCTCTGTCGGGCTCTGTCGGGCCCTGTCGGGCTCTGTCGGGCCCTGTCGGGCTCTGTCGGGCTCTACTGGGCCCTGTCGGGCCCTGTCGGGCCCTGTCGGGCTCTGTCAGGCTCTACTGGGCCCTGTCGGGCTCTGTCGGGCCCTGTCGGGCTCTGTCGGGCTCTGTCGGGCTCTACTGGGCTCTACTGTTCCCTGTCGGGCCCTGTCGGGCTCTGTCGGGCCCTGTCGGCCTCTGTTGGGCCCTGTCGGGCCCTGTCGGGCCCTGTCGGCCTCTGTCGGGCTCTGGCGGGCTCTACTGGGCTCTGTCGGGCTCTGTTGGGCTCTGTCGGGCTCTGTCGGGCTCTGTCGGGCTCTGTCGATCTCTACTGGGCCCTGTCGGGCCCTGTCGGGCTCTGTCGGGCTCTGTCGGGCTCCACTGGGCCCTGTCGGGCCCTGTCGGGCCCTGTCGGGCTCTGTCGGGCTCTGTCGGGCTCTGTCGGGCTCTACTGGGCTAAACTGGGCCCTGTCGGGCCCTGTCGGGCCCTGTCGGGCTCTGTCGGGCTCTGTCGGGCTCTGTCGGGCTCTACTGGGCTCTACTGTTCCCTGTCGGGCCCTGTCGGGCCCTGTCGGGCTCTGTCGGGCTCTGTCGGGCTCTGTCGGGCTCTGTCGGGCTCTGTCGGGCTCTGTCGGGCTCTGTCGGGCTCTGTCGGACTCTACTGGGCCCTGTCGGGCCCTGTCGGGCTCTGTCGGGCTCTGTCGGGCTCTACTGGGCTCTGTCGGGCTCTGCTGGGCCCTGTCGGGCCCTGTCGGGCCCTGTCGGGCTCTGTCGGGCTCTACTGGGCCCTGTCGGGCTCTGTCGGGCCCTGTCGGGCTCTGTCGGGCTCTGTCGGGCTCTGTCGGGCTCTACTGGGCTCTACTGTTCCCTGTCGGGCCCTGTCGGGCTCTGTCGGGCCCTGTCGGGCTCTGTCGGGCTCTGTCGGGCCCTGTCGGGCCCTGTCGGGCTCTGTCGGGCTCTGTCGGGCTCTGTCGGGCTCTACTGGGCTCTGTCGGGATCTGTCGGGTTCTGTCGGGCTCTGTCGGGCTCTGTCGGGCCGTGTCGGGCCCTGTCGGGCTCTGTCGGGCTCTGTCGGGTTCTGTCGGGCTCTGTCGGGCCCTGTCGGGCTCTGTCGGGCTCTGTCGGGCTCTGTCGGGCTCTACTGGGCTCTACTGTTCCCTGTCGGACCCTGTCGGGCTCTGTCGGGCTCTGTCGGGCTCTGTCGGGCTCTACTGGGCCCTGTCGGGCTCTGTCGGGCTCTGTCGGGCCCTGTCGGGCCCTGTCGGGCTCTGTCGGGTTCTGTCGGGCTCTGTCGGGCTCTGTCGGGCCCTGTCGGGCTCTGTCGGGCTCTGTCGGGCTCTACTGGGCCCTGTCGGGCTCTGTCGGGCCCTGTCGGGCTCTGTCGGGCTCTGTCGGGCTCTGTCGGGCTCTACTGGGCTCTACTGTTCCCTGTCGGGCCCTGTCGGGCTCTGTCGGGCTCTGTCGGGATCTGTCGGGCCCTGTAGGGCCCTGTCGGGCTCTGTCGGGCTCTGTCGGGCTCTACTGCGCCCTGTCGGGCCCTGTCGGGCTCTGTCGGGCTCTTTCGGGCTCTACTGGGCTCTGTCGGGCTCTGTCGGGCTCTGTCGGGCCCTGTAGGGCTCTACTGGGCTCTGTCGGGCTCTGTCGGGCCCTGTCGGGCTCTGTCGGGCCCTGTCGGGCTCTGTCGGGCTCTACTGGGCCCTGTCGGGCCCTGTCGGGCCCTGTCGGGCTCTGTCAGGCTCTACTGGGCCCTGTCGGGCTCTGTCGGGCCCTGTCGGGCTCTGTCGGGCTCTGTCGGGCTCTACTGGGCTCTACTGTTCCCTGTCGGGCCCTGTCGGGCTCTGTCGGGCCCTGTCGGCCTCTGTTGGGCCCTGTCGGGCCCTGTCGGGCCCTGTCGGCCTCTGTCGGGCTCTGGCGGGCTCTACTGGGCTCTGTCGGGCTCTGTTGGGCTCTGTCGGGCTCTGTCGGGCTCTGTCGGGCTCTGTCGATCTCTACTGGGCCCTGTCGGGCCCTGTCGGGCTCTGTCGGGCTCTGTCGGGCTCCACTGGGCCCTGTCGGGCCCTGTCGGGCCCTGTCGGGCTCTGTCGGGCTCTGTCGGGCTCTGTCGGGCTCTACTGGGCTAAACTGGGCCCTGTCGGGCCCTGTCGGGCCCTGTCGGGCTCTGTCGGGCTCTGTCGGGCTCTGTCGGGCTCTACTGGGCTCTGTCGGGCTCTGTCGGGCTCTGTCGGGCTCTGTCGGGCTCTGTCGGGCTCTACTGGGCTCTACTGTTCCCTGTCGGGCCCTGTCGGGCCCTGTCGGGCTCTGTCGGGCTCTGTCGGGCTCTGTCGGGCTCTGTCGGGCTCTACTGGGCTCTGTCGGGCTCTGTCGGGCTCTGTCGGACTCTACTGGGCCCTGTCGGGCCCTGTCGGGCTCTGTCGGGCTCTGTCGGGCTCTACTGGGCCCTGTCGGGCCCTGTCGGGCCCTGTCGGGCTCTGTCGGGCTCTGTCGGGCTCTGTCGGGCTCTACTGGGCCCTGTCGGGCCCTGTCGGGCCCTGTCGGGCTCTGTCGGGCTCTGTCGGGCTCTGTCGGGCTCTACTGGTCTCTGTCGGGCTCTGTCGGGCCCTGTCGGGCTCTGTCGGGCTCTGTCGGGCCCTGTCGGGCTCTGTCGGGCTCTACTGGGCTCTGTCGGGCTCTGTCGGGCTCTGTCGGGCTCTACTGGGCTAAACTGGGCCCTGTCGGGCTCTGTCGGGCCCTGTCGGGCCCTGTCGGGCTCTGTCGGGCTCTGTCGGGCTCTCTCGGGCTCTACTGGGCTCTGTCGGGCTCTATTGGGGTCTGTCGGGCCCTGTCGGGCTCTGTCGGGCTCTGTCGGGCCCTGTCGGGCCCTGTCGGGCTCTGTCGGGCTCTGTCGGGCTCTACTGGGCCCTGTCGGGCCCTGTCGGGCTCTGTCGGGCTCTGTCGAGCTCTACTGGGCTCTGTCGGGCTCTGTCGGGCCCTGTCGGGCTCTGTCGGGCCCTGTCGGGCTCTGTCGGGCTCTGTCGGGCTCTACTGGTCTCTGTCGGGCTCTGTCGGGCTCTGTCGGGCTCTGTCGGGCCCTGTCGGGCTCTACTGGGCCCTGTCGGGCCCTGTCGGGCTTTGTCAGGCTCTGTCGGGCTCTGTCGGGCTCTGTCGGGCTCTACTGGGCCCTGTCGGGCCCTGTCGGGCTCTGTCGGGCCCTGTCGGGCCCTGTCGGGCTCTGTCGGGCTCTGTCGGGCTCTGTCGGGCTCTACTGGGCCCTGTCGGGCCCTGTCGGGCCCTCTCGGGCTCTGTCGGGCTCTACTGGGCCCTGTCGGGCTCTGTCGGGCCCTCTCGGGCTCTGTCGGGCCCTGTCGGGCCCTGTCGGGCTCTGTCGGGCTCTGTCGGGCTCTGTCGGGCTCTACTGGTCTCTGTCGGGCTCTGTCGGGCCCTGTCGGGCTCTGTCGGGCTCTGTCGGGCCCTGTCGGGCTCTGTCGGGCTCTACTGGGCTCTGTCGGGCTCTGTCGGGCTCTGTCGGGCTCTACTGGGCTAAACTGGGCCCTGTCGGGCCCTGTCGGGCCCTGTCGGGCTCTGTCGGGCTCTGTCGGGCTCTGTCGGGCTCTACTGGGCTCTGTCGGGCTCTGTCAGGTTCTGTCCGGCTCTGTCGGGATCTGTCGGGCCCTGTTGGGCCCTGTCGGTCTCTGTCGGGCTCTGTCGGGTTCTGTCGGGCTCTGTCGGGCCCTGTCGGGCTCTGTCGGGCTCTGTCGGGCTCTGTCGGGCTCTACTGGGTTCTACTGTTCCCTGTCGGGCCCTGTCGGGCTCTGTCGGGCTCTGTCGGGCTCTACTGGGCCCTGTCGGGCTCTGTCGGTTTCTGTCGGGCTCTGTCGAGCTCTGTCGGGCCCTGTCGGGCTCTGTCGGGCTCTGTCGGGCTCTGTCGGGCTCTACTGGGCCCTGTCGGGCCCTGTCGGGCCCTGTCGGGCTCTGTCGGGCTCTACCGGGCCCTGTCGGGCTCTGTCGGGCCCTGTCGGGCTCTGTCGGGCTCTGTCGGGCTCTACTGGGCTCTACTGTTCCCTGTCGGGCCCTGTCGGGCTCTGTCGGGCCCTGTCGGCCTCTGTTGGGCTCTGTCGGGCCCTGTCGGGCTTTGTCGGGCTCTGTCGAGCTCTGTCGGGCTCTGTCAGGCTCTACTGGGCCCTGTCGGGCTCTATCGGGCACTGTCGGGCTCTTTCGGGCCCTGTCGGGCTCTGTCGGGCCCTGTCGGGCTCTGTCGGGCCCTGTCGGGCCCTGTCGGGCTTTGTCGGGCTCTGTCGAGCTCTGTCGGGCTCTGTGAGGCTCTACTGGGCCCTGTCGGGCTCTGTCGGGCTCTGTCGGGACCTGTCGGGCTCTGTCGGGCTCTGTCGGGCTCTGTCGGGCTCTACTGGGCTCTGTCGGGCTCTGTCGGGCCCTGTCGGGCTCTGTCGGGCTCTGTCGGGCTCTGTCGGGCCCTGTCGGGCCCTGTCGAGCTCTGTCGGGCTCTATCGGGCTCTGTCAGGCTCTACTGGGCTCTGTCGGGCTCTGTCGGGTTCTGTCGGGCTCTGTCGGGCTCTGTCGGGCTCTGTCGGGTTCTGTCGGGCCCTGTCGGGCCCTGTCGGGCTCTGTCGGGCCCTGTCGGGCTCTGTCGGGCTCTGTCGGGCTCTGTCAGGCTCTACTGGGCTCTACTGGGCCCTGTCGGGCTCTGTCGGGCCCTGTCGGGCTCTGTCGGGCTCTGTCGGGCTCTACTGTGCTCTGTCGGGCTCTGTCGGGCTCTGTCGGGCTCTGTCGGGCTCTACTGTGCTCTGTCGGGCTCTGTCGGGCCCTGTCGGGCTCTGTCGGGCTCTGTCGGGCTCTGTCGGGCTCTACTGGTCTCTGACGGGTTCTGTCGGGCCCTGTCGGGCCCTGTCGGGCTCTGTCGGGCTCTGTCGGGCTCTACTGCACCCTGTCGGGCCCTGTCGGGCTCTGTCGGGCTCTGTCGAGCTCTACTGGGCTCTGTCGGGCTCTGTCGGGCCCTGTCGGGCTCTACTGGGCCCTGTCGGGCCCTGTCGGGCTCTGTCGGGCTCTGTCGAGCTCTACTGGGCTCTGTCGGGCTCTATCGGGCCCTGTCGGGCTCTGTCGGGCTCTGTCGGGCTCTGTCGGGCTCTACTGGTCTCTGACGGGTTCTGTCGGGCCCTGTCGGGCTCTGTCGGGCTCTGTCGGGCTCTACTGGGCCCTGTCGGGCTCTGTCGGGCTCTGTTGGGCTGTGTCGGGCCCTGTCGGGCTCTGTCGGGCTCTGTCGGGCTCTGTCGGGCCCTGTCGGGCTCTGTCGGGCCCTGTCGGGCCCTGTCGGGCTTTGTCGGGCTCTGTCGGGCTCTGTCGGGCTCTGTCAGTCTCTGTCGGGCTCTACTGGGCCCTGTCGGGCTCTGTCGGGCCCTGTCGGGCTCTGTCGGGCTCTGTCGGGCCCTGTCGGGCTCTGTCGGGACCTGTCGGGCCCTGTCGGGCTCTGTCGGGCTCTACTGGGCTCTGTCGGGCTCTGCTGGGCCCTGTCGGGCCCTGTCGGGCCCTGTCGGGCTCTGTCGGGCTCTACTGGGCCCTGTCGGGCTCTGTCGGGCCCTGTCGGGCTCTGTCGGGCTCTGTCGGGCTCTGTCGGGCTCTACTGGGCTCTACTGTTCCCTGTCGGGCCCTGTCGGGCTCTGTCGGGCCCTGTCGGGCTCTGTCGGGCTCTGTCGGGCCCTGTCGGGCCCTGTCGGGCTCTGTCGGGCTCTGTCGGGCTCTGTCGGGCTCTACTGGGCTCTGTCGGGATCTGTCGGGTTCTGTCGGGCTCTGTCGGGCTCTGTCGGGCCGTGTCGGGCCCTGTCGGGCTCTGTCGGGCTCTGTCGGGTTCTGTCGGGCTCTGTCGGGCCCTGTCGGGCTCTGTCGGGCTCTGTCGGGCTCTGTCGGGCTCTACTGGGCTCTACTGTTCCCTGTCGGACCCTGTCGGGCTCTGTCGGGCTCTGTCGGGCTCTGTCGGGCTCTACTGGGCCCTGTCGGGCTCTGTCGGGCTCTGTCGGGCCCTGTCGGGCCCTGTCGGGCTCTGTCGGGTTCTGTCGGGCTCTGTCGGGCTCTGTCGGGCCCTGTCGGGCTCTGTCGGGCTCTGTCGGGCTCTACTGGGCCCTGTCGGGCTCTGTCGGGCCCTGTCGGGCTCTGTCGGGCTCTGTCGGGCTCTGTCGGGCTCTACTGGGCTCTACTGTTCCCTGTCGGGCCCTGTCGGGCTCTGTCGGGCTCTGTCGGGATCTGTCGGGCCCTGTAGGGCCCTGTCGGGCTCTGTCGGGCTCTGTCGGGCTCTACTGCGCCCTGTCGGGCCCTGTCGGGCTCTGTCGGGCTCTTTCGGGCTCTACTGGGCTCTGTCGGGCTCTGTCGGGCTCTGTCGGGCCCTGTAGGGCTCTACTGGGCTCTGTCGGGCTCTGTCGGGCCCTGTCGGGCTCTGTCGGGCCCTGTCGGGCTCTGTCGGGCTCTACTGGGCCCTGTCGGGCCCTGTCGGGCCCTGTCGGGCTCTGTCAGGCTCTACTGGGCCCTGTCGGGCTCTGTCGGGCCCTGTCGGGCTCTGTCGGGCTCTGTCGGGCTCTACTGGGCTCTACTGTTCCCTGTCGGGCCCTGTCGGGCTCTGTCGGGCCCTGTCGGCCTCTGTTGGGCCCTGTCGGGCCCTGTCGGGCCCTGTCGGCCTCTGTCGGGCTCTGGCGGGCTCTACTGGGCTCTGTCGGGCTCTGTTGGGCTCTGTCGGGCTCTGTCGGGCTCTGTCGGGCTCTGTCGATCTCTACTGGGCCCTGTCGGGCCCTGTCGGGCTCTGTCGGGCTCTGTCGGGCTCCACTGGGCCCTGTCGGGCCCTGTCGGGCCCTGTCGGGCTCTGTCGGGCTCTGTCGGGCTCTGTCGGGCTCTACTGGGCTAAACTGGGCCCTGTCGGGCCCTGTCGGGCCCTGTCGGGCTCTGTCGGGCTCTGTCGGGCTCTACTGGGCTCTGTCGGGCTCTGTCGGGCTCTGTCGGGCTCTGTCGGGCTCTACTGGGCTCTACTGTTCCCTGTCGGGCCCTGTCGGGCCCTGTCGGGCTCTGTCGGGCTCTGTCGGGCTCTGTCGGGCTCTGTCGGGCTCTGTCGGGCTCTACTGGGCTCTGTCGGGCTCTGTCGGGCTCTGTCGGGCTCTGTCGGGCTCTGTCGGACTCTACTGGGCCCTGTCGGGCCCTGTCGGGCTCTGTCGGGCTCTGTCGGGCTCTACTGGGCCCTGTCGGGCCCTGTCGGGCCCTGTCGGGCTCTGTCGGGCTCTGTCGGGCTCTACTGGGCCCTGTCGGGCCCTGTCGGGCCCTGTCGGGCTCTGTCGGGCTCTGTCGGGCCCTGTCGGGCCCTGTCGGGCTCTGTCGGGTTCTGTCGGGCTCTGTCGGGCTCTGTCGGGCCCTGTCGGGCTCTGTCGGGCTCTGTCGGGCTCTACTGGGCCCTGTCGGGCTCTGTCGGGCCCTGTCGGGCTCTGTCGGGCTCTGTCGGGCTCTGTCGGGCTCTACTGGGCTCTACTGTTCCCTGTCGGGCCCTGTCGGGCTCTGTCGGGCTCTGTCGGGATCTGTCGGGCCCTGTAGGGCCCTGTCGGGCTCTGTCGGGCTCTGTCGGGCTCTACTGGGCCCTGTCGGGCTCTGTCGGGCCCTGTCGGGCTCTGTCGGGCTCTGTCGGGCCCTGTCGGGCTCTGTCGGGACCTGTCGGGCCCTGTCGGGCTCTGTCGGGCTCTACTGGGCTCTGTCGGGCTCTGCTGGGCCCTGTCGGGCCCTGTCGGGCCCTGTCGGGCTCTGTCGGGCTCTACTGGGCCCTGTCGGGCTCTGTCGGGCCCTGTCGGGCTCTGTCGGGCTCTGTCGGGCTCTGTCGGGCTCTACTGGGCTCTACTGTTCCCTGTCGGGCCCTGTCGGGCTCTGTCGGGCCCTGTCGGGCTCTGTCGGGCTCTGTCGGGCCCTGTCGGGCCCTGTCGGGCTCTGTCGGGCTCTGTCGGGCTCTGTCGGGCTCTACTGGGCTCTGTCGGGATCTGTCGGGTTCTGTCGGGCTCTGTCGGGCTCTGTCGGGCCGTGTCGGGCCCTGTCGGGCTCTGTCGGGCTCTGTCGGGTTCTGTCGGGCTCTGTCGGGCCCTGTCGGGCTCTGTCGGGCTCTGTCGGGCTCTGTCGGGCTCTACTGGGCTCTACTGTTCCCTGTCGGACCCTGTCGGGCTCTGTCGGGCTCTGTCGGGCTCTGTCGGGCTCTACTGGGCCCTGTCGGGCTCTGTCGGGCTCTGTCGGGCCCTGTCGGGCCCTGTCGGGCTCTGTCGGGTTCTGTCGGGCTCTGTCGGGCTCTGTCGGGCCCTGTCGGGCTCTGTCGGGCTCTGTCGGGCTCTACTGGGCCCTGTCGGGCTCTGTCGGGCCCTGTCGGGCTCTGTCGGGCTCTGTCGGGCTCTGTCGGGCTCTACTGGGCTCTACTGTTCCCTGTCGGGCCCTGTCGGGCTCTGTCGGGCTCTGTCGGGATCTGTCGGGCCCTGTAGGGCCCTGTCGGGCTCTGTCGGGCTCTGTCGGGCTCTACTGCGCCCTGTCGGGCCCTGTCGGGCTCTGTCGGGCTCTTTCGGGCTCTACTGGGCTCTGTCGGGCTCTGTCGGGCTCTGTCGGGCCCTGTAGGGCTCTACTGGGCTCTGTCGGGCTCTGTCGGGCCCTGTCGGGCTCTGTCGGGCCCTGTCGGGCTCTGTCGGGCTCTACTGGGCCCTGTCGGGCCCTGTCGGGCCCTGTCGGGCTCTGTCAGGCTCTACTGGGCCCTGTCGGGCTCTGTCGGGCCCTGTCGGGCTCTGTCGGGCTCTGTCGGGCTCTACTGGGCTCTACTGTTCCCTGTCGGGCCCTGTCGGGCTCTGTCGGGCCCTGTCGGCCTCTGTTGGGCCCTGTCGGGCCCTGTCGGGCCCTGTCGGCCTCTGTCGGGCTCTGGCGGGCTCTACTGGGCTCTGTCGGGCTCTGTTGGGCTCTGTCGGGCTCTGTCGGGCTCTGTCGGGCTCTGTCGATCTCTACTGGGCCCTGTCGGGCCCTGTCGGGCTCTGTCGGGCTCTGTCGGGCTCCACTGGGCCCTGTCGGGCCCTGTCGGGCCCTGTCGGGCTCTGTCGGGCTCTGTCGGGCTCTGTCGGGCTCTACTGGGCTAAACTGGGCCCTGTCGGGCCCTGTCGGGCCCTGTCGGGCTCTGTCGGGCTCTGTCGGGCTCTACTGGGCTCTGTCGGGCTCTGTCGGGCTCTGTCGGGCTCTGTCGGGCTCTACTGGGCTCTACTGTTCCCTGTCGGGCCCTGTCGGGCCCTGTCGGGCTCTGTCGGGCTCTGTCGGGCTCTGTCGGGCTCTGTCGGGCTCTGTCGGGCTCTACTGGGCTCTGTCGGGCTCTGTCGGGCTCTGTCGGGCTCTGTCGGGCTCTGTCGGACTCTACTGGGCCCTGTCGGGCCCTGTCGGGCTCTGTCGGGCTCTGTCGGGCTCTACTGGGCCCTGTCGGGCCCTGTCGGGCCCTGTCGGGCTCTGTCGGGCTCTGTCGGGCTCTACTGGGCCCTGTCGGGCCCTGTCGGGCCCTGTCGGGCTCTGTCGGGCTCTGTCGGGCTCTGTCGGGCTCTACTGGTCTCTGTCGGGCTCTGTCGGGCCCTGTCGGGCTCTGTCGGGCTCTGTCGGGCCCTGTCGGGCTCTGTCGGGCTCTACTGGGCTCTGTCGGGCTCTGTCGGGCTCTGTCGGGCTCTACTGGGCTAAACTGGGCCCTGTCGGGCTCTGTCGGGCCCTGTCGGGCCCTGTCGGGCTCTGTCGGGCTCTGTCGGGCTCTCTCGGGCTCTACTGGGCTCTGTCGGGCTCTATTGGGGTCTGTCGGGCCCTGTCGGGCTCTGTCGGGCTCTGTCGGGCCCTGTCGGGCCCTGTCGGGCTCTGTCGGGCTCTGTCGGGCTCTACTGGGCCCTGTCGGGCCCTGTCGGGCTCTGTCGGGCTCTGTCGAGCTCTACTGGGCTCTGTCGGGCTCTGTCGGGCCCTGTCGGGCTCTTTCGGGCCCTGTCGGGCTCTGTCGGGCTCTGTCGGGCTCTACTGGTCTCTGTCGGGCTCTGTCGGGCTCTGTCGGGCTCTGTCGGGCCCTGTCGGGCTCTACTGGGCCCTGTCGGGCCCTGTCGGGCTTTGTCAGGCTCTGTCGGGCTCTGTCGGGCTCTGTCGGGCTCTACTGGGCCCTGTCGGGCCCTGTCGGGCTCTGTCGGGCCCTGTCGGGCCCTGTCGGGCTCTGTCGGGCTCTGTCGGGCTCTGTCGGGCTCTACTGGGCCCTGTCGGGCCCTGTCGGGCCCTCTCGGGCTCTGTCGGGCTCTACTGGGCCCTGTCGGGCTCTGTCGGGCCCTCTCGGGCTCTGTCGGGCCCTGTCGGGCCCTGTCGGGCTCTGTCGGGCTCTGTCGGGCTCTGTCGGGCTCTACTGGTCTCTGTCGGGCTCTGTCGGGCCCTGTCGGGCTCTGTCGGGCTCTGTCGGGCCCTGTCGGGCTCTGTCGGGCTCTACTGGGCTCTGTCGGGCTCTGTCGGGCTCTGTCGGGCTCTACTGGGCTAAACTGGGCCCTGTCGGGCCCTGTCGGGCCCTGTCGGGCTCTGTCGGGCTCTGTCGGGCTCTGTCGGGCTCTACTGGGCTCTGTCGGGCTCTGTCAGGTTCTGTCGGGCTCTGTCGGGATCTGTCGGGCCCTGTTGGGCCCTGTCGGTCTCTGTCGGGCTCTGTCGGGTTCTGTCGGGCTCTGTCGGGCCCTGTCGGGCTCTGTCGGGCTCTGTCGGGCTCTGTCGGGCTCTACTGGGTTCTACTGTTCCCTGTCGGGCCCTGTCGGGCTCTGTCGGGCTCTGTCGGGCTCTACTGGGCCCTGTCGGGCTCTGTCGGTTTCTGTCGGGCTCTGTCGAGCTCTGTCGGGCCCTGTCGGGCTCTGTCGGGCTCTGTCGGGCTCTGTCGGGCTCTACTGGGCCCTGTCGGGCCCTGTCGGGCCCTGTCGGGCTCTGTCGGGCTCTACCGGGCCCTGTCGGGCTCTGTCGGGCCCTGTCGGGCTCTGTCGGGCTCTGTCGGGCTCTACTGGGCTCTACTGTTCCCTGTCGGGCCCTGTCGGGCTCTGTCGGGCCCTGTCGGCCTCTGTTGGGCTCTGTCGGGCCCTGTCGGGCTTTGTCGGGCTCTGTCGAGCTCTGTCGGGCTCTGTCAGGCTCTACTGGGCCCTGTCGGGCTCTATCGGGCACTGTCGGGCTCTTTCGGGCCCTGTCGGGCTCTGTCGGGCCCTGTCGGGCTCTGTCGGGCCCTGTCGGGCCCTGTCGGGCTTTGTCGGGCTCTGTCGAGCTCTGTCGGGCTCTGTGAGGCTCTACTGGGCCCTGTCGGGCTCTGTCGGGCTCTGTCGGGACCTGTCGGGCTCTGTCGGGCTCTGTCGGGCTCTGTCGGGCTCTACTGGGCTCTGTCGGGCTCTGTCGGGCCCTGTCGGGCTCTGTCGGGCTCTGTCGGGCTCTGTCGGGCCCTGTCGGGCCCTGTCGAGCTCTGTCGGGCTCTGTCGGGCTCTGTCAGGCTCTACTGGGCTCTGTCGGGCTCTGTCGGGTTCTGTCGGGCTCTGTCGGGCTCTGTCGGGCCCTCTCGGGCCCTGTCGGGCTCTGTCGGGCCCTGTCGGGCTCTGTCGGTCTCTGTCGGGCTCTGTCGGCTCTACTGGGCTCTGTCGGGTTCTACTGGGCTCTACTGGGCTCTGTCGGGCCCTGTCGGGCTCTGTCGGGCTCTGTCGGGCTCTACTGTGCTCTGTCGGGCTCGGTCGGGCCCTGTCGGGCTCTGTCGGGCTCTGTCGGGCTCTGTCGGGCTCTGTCGGGCTCTACTGGTCTCTGACGGGTTCTGTCGGGCCCTGTCGGGCCCTGTCGGGCTCTGTCGGGCTCTGTCGGGCTCTGTCGGGCCCTGTCGGGCTCTACTGGGCCCTGTCGGGCCCTGTCGGGCTCTGTCGGGCTCTGTCGAGCTCTACTGGGCTCTGTCGGGCTCTGTCGGGCCCTGTCGGGCTCTGTCGGGCTCTACTGGGCACTGTCGGGCTCTGTCGGGCTCTGTTGGGCTCTGTCGGGCCCTGTCCGGCTCTGTCGGGCTCTGTCGGGCTCTGTCGGGCCCTGTCGGGCTCTGTCGGGCCCTGTCGGGCCCTGTCGGGCTTTGTCGGGCTCTGTCGGGCTCTGTCGGGCTCTACTGGGCCCTGTCGGGCTCTGTCGGGCTCTGTCGGGCCCTGTCGGGCTCTGTCGGGCTCTGTCGGGCCCTGTCGGGTTCTGTCGGGCCCTGTCGGGCCCTGTCGGGCTCTGTCGGGCTCTGTCGGGCTCTACTGGGCTCTGTCGGGCTCTTCTGGGCCCTGTCGGGCCCTGTCGGGCCCTGTCGGGCTCTGTCGGGCTCTTCTGGGCCCTGTCGGGCTCTGTCGGGCCCTGTCGGGCTCTGTCGGGCTCTGTCGGGCTCTGTCGGGCTCTACTGGGCTCTACTGTTCCCTGTCGGGCCCTGTCGAGCTCTGTCGGGCCCTGTCGGGCTCTGTCGGGCTCTGTCGGGCCCTGTCGGGCCCTGTCGGGCTCTGTCGGGCTCTGTCGGGCTCTACTGTGCTCTGTCGGGCTCGGTCGGGCCCTGTCGGGCTCTGTCGGGCTCTGTCGGGCTCTGTCGGGCTCTGTCGGGCTCTACTGGTCTCTGACGGGTTCTGTCGGGCCCTGTCGGGCCCTGTCGGGCTCTGTCGGGCTCTGTCGGGCTCTGTCGGGCCCTGTCGGGCTCTACTGGGCCCTGTCGGGCCCTGTCGGGCTCTGTCGGGCTCTGTCGAGCTCTACTGGGCTCTGTCGGGCTCTTCTGGGCCCTGTCGGGCCCTGTCGGGCACTGTCGGGCTCTGTCGGGCTCTTCTGGGCCCTGTCGGGCTCTGTCGGGCCCTGTCGGGCTCTGTCGGGCTCTGTCGGGCTCTGTCGGGCTCTACTGGGCTCTACTGTTCCCTGTCGGGCCCTGTCGAGCTCTGTCGGGCCCTGTCGGGCTCTGTCGGGCTCTGTCGGGCCCTGTCGGGCCCTGTCGGGCTCTGTCGGGCTCTGTCGGGCTCTGTCGGGTTCTGTCGGGCTCTGTCGGGTTCTGTCGGGCTCTGTCGGGCTCTGTCGGGCCGTGTCGGGCCCTGTCGGGCTCTGTCGGGCTCTGTCGGGTTCTGTCGGGCTCTGTCGGGCCCTGTCGGGCTCTGTCGGGCTCTGTCGGGCTCTGTCGGGCTCTACTGGGCTCTACTGTTCCCTGTCGGGCCGTGTCGGGCTCTGTCGGGCTCTGTCGGGCCCTGTCGGGCCCTGTCGGGCCCTGTCGGGCTCTGTCGGGCTCTGTCGGGCTCTGTCGGGCTCTACTGGGCCCTGTCGGGCTCTGTCGGGCTCTGTCGGGCCCTGTCGGGCTCTGTCGGGCTCTACTGGGCCCTGTCGGGCCCTGTCGGGCCCTGTCGGGCTCTGTCGGGCTCTACTGGGCCCTGTCGGGCTCTGTCGGGCTCTGTCGGGCTCTGTCGGGCTCTGTCGGGCTCTACTGGGCCCTGTCGGGCTCTGTCGGGCTCTGTCCGGCTCTGTCGGGCTCTGTCGGGCTCTGTCGGGCCCTGTCGGGCTCTGTCGGGCCCTGTCGGGCCCTGTCGGGCTCTGTCGGGCTCTGTCGGGCTCTGTCGGGCTCTACTGGGCCCTGTCGGGCTCTGTCGGGCTCTGTCGGGCCCTGTCGGGCTCTGTCGGGCTCTGTCGGGCCCTGTCGGGCTCTGTCGGGCCCTGTCAGGCCCTGTCGGGCTCTGTCGGGCTCTGTCGGGCTCTACTGGTTTCTGTCGGGCTCTACTGGGCCCTGTCGGGCCCTGTCGGGCCCTGTCGGGCTCTGTCGGGCTCTACTGGGCCCTGTCGGGCTCTGTCAGGCCCTGTCGGGCTCTGTCGGGCTCTGTCGGGCTCTGTCGGGCTCTACTGGGCTCTACTGTTCCCTGTCGGGCCCTGTCGGGCTCTGTCGGGCCCTGTCGGGCCCTGTCGGGCTCTGTCGGGCTCTGTCGGGCTCTGTCGGGCTCTACTGGGCTCTGTCGGGCTCTGTCGGGTTCTGTCGGGCTCTGTCGGGCTCTGTCGGGCCGTGTCGGGCCCTGTTGGGCTCTGTCGGGCTCTGTCGGGTTCTGTCGGGCTCTGTCGGGCCCTGTCGGGCTCTGTCGGGCTCTGTCGGGCTCTGTCGGGCTCTACTGGGCTCTACTGTTCCCTGTCGGGCCCTGTCGGGCTCTGTCGGGCTCTGTCGGGCTCTGTCGGGCTCTACTGGGCCCTGTCGGGCTCTGTCGGGCTCTGTCGGGCTCTGTCGGGCCCTGTCGGGCCCTGTCGGGCTCTGTCGGGTTCTGTCGGGCTCTGTCGGGCTCTGTCGGGCCCTGTCGGGCTCTGTCGGGCTCTGTCGGGCTCTGTCGGGCCCTGTCGGGCTCTGTTGGGCTCTACTGGGCCCTGTCGGGCCCTGTCGGGCCCTGTCGGGCTCTGTCGGGCCCTTTCGGGCCCTGTCGGGCTCTACTGGGCCCTGTCGGGCTCTGTCGGGCCCTGTCGGGCTCTGTCGGGCTCTGTCGGGCTCTGTCGGGCTCTACTGGGCTCTGTCGGGATCTGTCGGGTTCTGTCGGGCTCTGTCGGGCTCTGTCGGGCCGTGTCGGGCCCTGTCGGGCTCTGTCGGGCTCTGTCGGGTTCTGTCGGGCTCTGTCGGGCTCTGTCGGGCTCTACTGGGCTCTGTCAGGCTCTGTCGGGCCCTGTCGGGCCCTTGCGGGCTCTGTCGGGCTCTGTCGGGCCCTGTCGGGCTCTGTCGGGCTCTGTCGGGCTCTGTCGGGCTCTACTGGGCCCTGTCGGGCCCTGTCGGGCCCTCTCGGGCTCTGTCGGGCTCTGTCGGGCTCTGTCGGGCTCTACTGGGCTCTGTCGGGCTCTGTCGGGCCCTGTCGGGCTCTGTCGGGCTCTACTGGGCTCTGTCGGGCCCTGTCGGGCCCTGTCGGGCTCTGTCGGGCTCTGTCGGGCTCTACTGCGCCCTGTCGGGCCCTGTCGGGCTCTGTCGGGCTCTGTCGAGTTCTACTGTGCTCTGTCGGGCTCTTTCGGGCTCTGTCGAGTTCTACTGGGCTCTGTCGGGCTCTGTCGGGCCCTGTCGGGCTCTACTGGGCCCTGTCGGGCCCTGTCGGGCTCTGTCGGGCTCTGTCGAGCTCTACTGGGCTCTGTCGGGCTCTGTCGGGCCCTGTCGGGCTCTGTCGGGCTCTGTCGGGCTCTGTCGGGCTCTACTGGGCCCTGTCGGGCTCTGTCGGGCTCTGTTGGGGTCTGTCGGGCCCTGTCGGGCTCTGTCGGGCCCTGTCGGGCCCTGTCGGGCTTTGTCGGGCTCTGTCGGGCTCTGTCGGGCTCTGTCGGGCTCTACTGGGCCCTGTCGGGCTCTGTCGGGCTCTGTCGGGCCCTGTCGGGCTCTGTCGGGCCCTGTCGGGCCCTGTCGGGCTCTGTCGGGCTCTGTCGGGCTCTACTGGGCTCTGTCGGGCTCTACTGGGCCCTGTCGGGCCCTGTCGGCCCTGTCGGGCTCTGTCGGGCTCTACTGGGCCCTGTCGGGCTCTGTCGGGCCCTGTCGGGCTCTGTCGGGCTCTGTCGGGCTCTGTCGGGCTCTACTGGGCTCTACTGTTCCCTGTCGGGCCCTGTCTGGCTCTGTCGGGCCCTGTCGGGCTCTGTCGGGCTCTGTCGGGCCCTGTCGGGCCCTGTCGGGCTCTGTCGGGCTCTGTCGGGCTCTGTCGGGCTCTACTGGGCTCTGTCGGGATCTGTCGGGTTCTGTCGGGCTCTGTCGGGCTCTGTCGGGCCGTGTCGGGCCCTGTCGGGCTCTGTCGGGCTCTGTCGGGTTCTGTCGGGGTCTGTCGGGCCCTGTCGGGCTCTGTCGGGCTCTGTCGGGCTCTACTGGGCTCTGTCGGGCTCTGTCGGGCTCTATCGGGCCCTGTCGGGCCCTGTCGGGCTCTGTCGGGCTCTGTCGGGCTCTGTCGGGCCCTGTCGGGCTCTGTTGGGCTCTACTGGGCCCTGTCGGGCCCTGTCGGGCCCTGTCGGGCTCTGTCGGGCCCTGTCGGGCTCTGTCGGGCCCTTTCGGGCCCTGTCGGGCTCTGTCGGGCTCTGTCGAGCTCTACTGGGCTCTGTCGGGCTCTGTCGGGCCCTGTCGGGCTCTGTCGGGCTCTGTTGGGCTCTGTCGGGCTCTGTCGGGCTCTGTCGGGCTCTACTGGGCTAAACTGGGCCCTGTCGGGCTCTGTCGGGCTCTGTCGGGCTCAGTCGGGCTCTGTCGGGCTCTACTGGGCCCTGTCGGGCCCTGTCGGGCCCTGTCGGGCTCTGTCGGGCTCTACTGGGCCCTGTCGGGCCCTGTCGGGCCCTGTCGGGCTCTGTCGGGCTCTGTCGGGCTCTACTAGGCTCTGTCGGGCTCTGTCGGGCTCTGTCGGGCTCTGTCGGGCTCTACTGGGCTCTGTCGGGCTCTGTTGGGCCCTGTCGGGCCCTTGCGGGCTCTGTCGGGCCCTGTCGGGCCCTGTCGGGCTCTGTCGGGCTCTGTCGGGCTCTGTCGGACTCTGTCGGGCTCTACTGGGCCCTGTCGGGCCCTGTCGGGACCTCTCGGGCTCTGTCGGGCTCTGTCGGGCTCTGTCGGGCTCTACTGGGCTCTGTCGGGCTCTGTCGGGCCCTGTCGGGCTCTGTCGGGCTCTGTCGGGCCCTGTCGGGCTCTACTGGGCCCTGTCGGGCCCTGTCGGGCCCTGTCGGGCTCTGTCTGGCTCTGTCGGGCTCTGTCGGGCTCTACTGGGCTCTGTCGAGCCCTGTCAGGCCCTGTCGGGCTCTGTCGGGCTCTGTCGGGCTCTGTCGGGCTCTACTGGGCTCTGTCGGGCTCTATTGGGGTCTGTTGGGCCCTGTCGGGCTCTGTCGGGCTCTGTCGGGCCCTGTCGGGCCCTGTCGGGCTCTGTCGGGCTCTGTCGGGCTCTACTGGGCTCTGTCGGGCCCTGTCGGGCTCTGTCGGGCTCTGTCGAGCTCTACTGGGCTCTGTCGGGCTCTGTCGGGCCCTGTCGGGCTCTGTCGGGCCCTGTCGGGCTCTGTCGGGCTCTGTCGGGCTCTGTCGGGCTCTACTGGGCTCTGTCGGGCTCTGTCGGGCTCTGTCGGGCTCTACTGGGCCCTGTCGGGCTCTGTCGGGCTCTGTCGGGCTCTGTCGGGCTCTACTGGGCTCTGTCGGGCTCTGTCGGGCTCTGTCGGGCTCTACTGGGCTCTGTCGGGCTCTGTCGGGCTCTGTCGGGCTCTGTCGGGCCCTGTCGAGCTTTGTCGGGCTCTGTCGGGCTCTGTCGGGCTCTGTCGGGCTCTACTGTTCCCTGTCGGGCCCTGTCGGGCTCTGTCGGGCCCTGTCGGGCTCTGTCGGGCCCTGTCGGGCCCTGTCGGGCCCTGTCGGGCTCTGTCGGGCTCTGTCGGGCTCTACTGGGCCCTGTCGGGCCCTGTCGGGCCCTGTCGGGCTCTGTCGGGCTCTACTGGGCCCTGTCGGGCTCTGTCGGGCCCTCTCGGGCTCTGTCGGGCTCTGTCGGGCCCTGTCGGGCTCTGTCGGGCCCTGTCGGGCCCTGTCGGGCTCTGTCGGGCTCTGTCGGGCTCTGTCGGGCTCTACTGGTCTCTGTCGGGCTCTGTCGGGCCCTCTCGGGCTCTGTCGGGCTCTGTCGGGCTCTGTCGGGCTCTACTGGGCTCTGTCGGGCTCTGTCGGGCCCTGTCAGGCTCTGTCGGGCTCTGTCGGGCCCTGTCGGGCTCTGTCGGGCTCTACTGGGCTCTGTCGGGCCCTGTCGGGCCCTGTCGGGCTCTGTCGGGCTCTGTCGGGCTCTACTGCGCCCTGTCGGGCCCTGTCGGGCTCTGTCGGGCTCTGTCGAGTTCTACTGGGCTCTGTCGGGCTCTTTCGGGCTCTGTCGAGTTCTACTGGGCTCTGTCGGGCTCTGTCGGGCCCTGTCGGGCTCTACTGGGCCCTGTCGGGCCCTGTCGGGCTCTGTCGGGCTCTGTCGAGCTCTACTGGGCTCTGTCGGGCTCTGTCGGGCCCTGTCGGGCTCTGTCGGGCCCTGTCGGGCTCTGTCGGGCTCTGTCGGGCTCTGTCGGGCTCTACTGGGCCCTGTCGGGCTCTGTCGGGCTCTGTTGGGGTCTGTCGGGCCCTGTCGGGCTCTGTCGGGCCCTGTCGGGCCCTGTCGGGCTTTGTCGGGCTCTGTCGGGCTCTGTCGGGCTCTGTCGGGCTCTACTGGGCCCTGTCGGGCTCTGTCGGGCTCTGTCGGGCCCTGTCGGGCTCTGTCGGGCTCTGTCGGGCCCTGTCGGGCTCTGTCGGGCCCTGTCGGGCCCTGTCGGGCTCTGTCGGCCTCTGTCGGGCTCTACTGGGCTCTGTCGGGCTCTACTGGGCCCTGTCGGGCCCTGTCGGCCCTGTCGGGCTCTGTCGGGCTCTACTGGGCCCTGTCGGGCTCTGTCGGGCCCTGTCGGGCTCTGTCGGGCTCTGTCGGGCTCTGTCGGGCTCTACTGGGCTCTACTGTTCCCTGTCGGGCCCTGTCGGGCTCTGTCGGGCCCTGTCGGGCTCTGTCGGGCTCTGTCGGGCCCTGTCGGGCCCTGTCGGGCTCTGTCGGGCTCTGTCGGGCTCTGTCGGGCTCTACTGGGCTCTGTCGGGATCTGTCGGGTTCTGTCGGGCTCTGTCGGGCCGTGTCGGGCCCTGTCGGGCTCTGTCGGGCTCTGTCGGGTTCTGTCGGGGTCTGTCGGGCCCTGTCGGGCTCTGTCGGGCTCTGTCGGGCTCTGTCGGGCTCTACTGGGCTCTACTGTTCCCTGTCGGACCATGTCGGGCTCTGTCGGGCTCTGTCGGGCTCTGTCGGGCTCTACTGGGCCCTGTCGGGCTCTGTCGGGCTCTGTCGGGCCCTGTCGGGCCCTGTCGGGCTCTGTCGGGTTCTGTCGGGCTCTGTCGGGCTCTGACGGGCCCTGTCGGGCTCTGTCGGGCTCTGTCGGGCTCTGTCGGGCTCTACTGGGCCCTGTCGGGCTCTGTCGGGCCCCGTCGGGCTCTGTCGGGCTCTGTCGGGCTCTGTCGGGCTCTGTCGGGCTCTACTGTTCCCTGTCGGGCCCTGTCGGGCTCTGTCGGGCCCTGTCGGGCTCTGTCGGGCTCTGTCGGGCTCTGTCGGGCCCTGTCGGGCCCTGTCGGGCTCTGTCGGGCTCTGTCGGGCTCTACTGGGCTCTGTCGGGCTCTGTCGGGCTCTGTCGGGCCCTGTCGGGCTCTGTCGGGTTCTGTCGGGCCCTATCGGGCTCTGTCGGGCTCTTTCGGGCTCTGTCGGGCTATGTCGGGCCCTGTCGGGCTCTGTCGGGCTCTGTCGGGCTCTACTGGGCCCTGTCGGGCCCTGTCGGGCTCTATCGGGCTCTGTCGGGCTCTGTCGGGCCCTGTCGGGCTCTGTCAGGCCCTGTCGGGCCCTGTCGGGCTCTGTCGGGCTCTGTCGGGCTCTACTGGTCTCTGTCGGGCTCTGTCGGGCTCTATCGGGCCCTGTCGGGCCCTGTCGGGCTCTGTCGGGCTCTGTCGGGCTCTGTCGGGCCCTGTCGGGCTCTGTTGGGCTCTACTGGGCCCTGTCGGGCCCTGTCGGGCCCTGTCGGGCTCTGTCGGGCCCTGTCGGGCTCTGTCGGGCCCTTTCGGGCCCTGTCGGGCTCTGTCGGGCTCTGTCGAGCTCTACTGGGCTCTGTCGGGCTCTGTCGGGCCCTGTCGGGCTCTGTCGGGCTCTGTTGGGCTCTGTCGGGCTCTGTCGGGCTCTGTCGGGCTCTACTGGGCTAAACTGGGCCCTGTCGGGCTCTGTCGGGCTCTGTCGGGCTCAGTCGGGCTCTGTCGGGCTCTACTGGGCCCTGTCGGGCCCTGTCGGGCCCTGTCGGGCTCTGTCGGGCTCTACTGGGCCCTGTCGGGCCCTGTCGGGCCCTGTCGGGCTCTGTCGGGCTCTGTCGGGCTCTACTGGGCTCTGTCGGGCTCTGTTGGGCCCTGTCGGGCCCTTGCGGGCTCTGTCGGGCCCTGTCGGGCCCTGTCGGGCTCTGTCGGACTCTGTCGGGCTCTACTGGGCCCTGTCGGGCCCTGTCGGGCCCTCTCGGGCTCTGTCGGGCTCTGTCGGGCTCTGTCGGGCTCTACTGGGCTCTGTCGGGCTCTGTCGGGCCCTGTCGGGCTCTGTCGGGCTCTGTCGGGCTCTGTCGGGCCCTGTCGGGCTCTACTGGGCCCTGTCGGGCTCTGTCGGGCCCTGTCGGGCTCTGTCTGGCTCTGTCGGGCTCTGTCGGGCTCTACTGGGCTCTGTCGAGCCCTGTCAGGCCCTGTCGGGCTCTGTCGGGCTCTGTCGGGCTCTGTCGGGCTCTACTGGGCTCTGTCGGGCTCTATTGGGGTCTGTTGGGCCCTGTCGGGCTCTGTCGGGCTCTGTCGGGCCCTGTCGGGCCCTGTCGGGCTCTGTCGGGCTCTGTCGGGCTCTACTGGGCTCTTTCGGGCCCTGTCGGGCTCTGTCGGGCTCTGTCGAGCTCTACTGGGCTCTGTCGGGCTCTGTCGGGCCCTGTCGGGCTCTGTCGGGCCCTGTCGGGCTCTGTCGGGCTCTGTCGGGCTCTGTCGGGCTCTACTGGGCTCTGTCGGGCTCTGTCGGGCTCTGTCGGGCTCTACTGGGCTCTGTCGGGCTCTGTCGGGCCCTGTCGAGCTTTGTCGGGCTCTGTCGGGCTCTGTCGGGCTCTGTCGGGCTCTACTGTTCCCTGTCGGGCCCTGTCGGGCTCTGTCGGGCCCTGTCGGGCTCTGTCGGGCCCTGTCGGGCCCTGTCGGGCCCTGTCGGGCTCTGTCGGGCTCTGTCGGGCTCTACTGGGCCCTGTCGGGCCCTGTCGGGCCCTGTCGGGCTCTGTCGGGCTCTACTGGGCCCTGTCGGGCTCTGTCGGGCCCTCTCGGGCTCTGTCGGGCTCTGTCGGGCCCTGTCGGGCTCTGTCGGGCCCTGTCGGGCCCTGTCGGGCTCTGTCGGGCTCTGTCGGGCTCTGCGGGCTCTACTGGTCTCTGTCGGGCTCTGTCAGGTTCTGTCGGGCTCTGTCGGGCTCTGTCGGGCCCTGTCGGGCCCTGTCGGGCTCTGTCGGGCTCTGTCGGGTTCTGTCGGGCTCTGTCGGGCCCTGTCGGGCTCTGTCGGGCTCTGTCGGGCTCTACTGGGCTCTACTGTTCCCTGTCGGGCCCTGTCGGGCTCTGTCGGGCTCTGTCGGGCTCTACTGGGCCCTGTCGGGCTCTGTCGGTTTCTGTCGGGCTCTGTCGGGCCCTGTCGGGCCCTGTCGGGCTCTGTCGGGCTCTGTCGGGCTCTGTCGGGCTCTACTGGGCTCTGTCGGGACCTGTCGGGCTCTGTCGGGCTCTGTCGGTCCCTGTCGGGCTCTGTCGGGCTCTGTCGGGCTCTACTGTGCTCTACTGTTCCCTGTCGGGCCCTGTCGGGCTCTGTCGGGCCCTGTCGGCCTCTGTTGGGCCCTGTCGGGCCCTGTCGGGCCCTGTCGGGCTCTGTCGGGCTCTGTCGGGCTCTACTCGGCTCTGTCGGGCTCTGTTGGGCTCTGTCGGGCTCTGTCGGGCCCTGTCGGGCTCTGTCAGGATCTGTCGGGCCCTGTCGGGCTCTGTCGGGCTCTGTCGGGCTCTGTCGGGCTCTGTTGGGCTCTACTGGGCCCTGTCGGGCTCTGTCGGGCTCTGTCGGGCCCTGTCGGGCTCTGTCGGGCCCTGTCGGGCTCTGTCGGGCTCTGTCGGGCTCTGTCGGGCTCTACTGGGCCCTGTCGGGCCCTGTCGGGCCCTGTCGGGCTCTGTCGGGCTCTGTCGGGCTCTGTCGGGCTCTACTGGTCTCTGTCGGGCCCTGTCGGGCCCTGTCGGGCTCTGTCGGGCTCTGTCGGGCTCTACTGGGCTCTGTCGGGCTCTGTCGGGCTCTGTCGGGCTCTGTCGGGCTCTACTGGGCTAAACTGGGCCCTGTCGGGCTCTGTCGGGCCCTGTCGGGCCCTGTCGGGCTCTGTCGGGCTCTGTCGGGCTCTCTCGGGCTCTACTGGGCTCTGTCGGGCTCTATTGGGGTCTGTCGGGCCCTGTCGGGCTCTGTCAGGATCTGTCGGGCCCTGTCGGGCCCTTGCGGGCTCTGTCGGGCCCTGTCGGGCTCTGTCGGGCTCTGTCGGGCCCTGTCGGGCTCTGACGGGCCCTGTCGGGCCCTGTCGGCCCTGTCGGGCTCTGTCGGGCTCTACTGGGCCCTGTCGGGCTCTGTCGGGCCCTGTCAGGCTCTGTCGGGCTCTGTCGGGCTCTGTCGGGCTCTACTGGGCTCTACTGTTCCCTGTCGGGCCCTGTCGGGCTCTGTCGGGCCCTGTCGGGCTCTGTCGGGCTCTGTCGGGCTCTACTGGGCCCTGTCGGGCTCTGTCGGGCTCTGTTGGGGTCTGTCGGGCCCTGTCGGGCTCTGTCGGGCCCTGTCGGGCCCTGTCGGGCTTTGTCGGGCTCTGTCGGGCTCTGTCGGGCTCTGTCGGGCTCTACTGGGCCCTGTCGGGCTCTGTCGGGCTCTGTCGGGCCCTGTCGGGCTCTGTCGGGCTCTGTCGGGCCCTGTCGGGCTCTGTCGGGCCCTGTCGGGCCCTGTCGGGCTCTGTCGGGCTCTGTCGGGCTCTACTGGGCCCTGTCGGGCTCTGTCGGGCCCTGTCGGGCCCTGTCGGCCCTGTCGGGCTCTGTCGGGCTCTACTGGGCCCTGTCGGGCTCTGTCGGGCCCTGTCGGGCTCTGTCGGGCTCTGTCGGGCCCTGTCGGGCCCTGTCGGGCTCTGTCGGGCTCTGTCGGGCTCTGTCGGGCTCTACTGGGCTCTGTCGGGATCTGTCGGGTTCTGTCGGGCTCTGTCGGGCTCTGTCGGGCCGTGTCGGGCCCTGTCGGGCTCTGTCGGGCTCTGTCGGGTTCTGTCGGGGTCTGTCGGTCCCTGTCGGGCTCTGTCGGGCTCTGTCGGGCTCTGTCGGGCTCTACTGGGCTCTACTGTTCCCTGTCGGACCCTGTCGGGCTCTGTCGGGCTCTGTCGGGCTCTGTCGGGCTCTACTGGGCCCTGTCGGGCTCTGTCGGGCTCTGTCGGGCCCTGTCGGGCCCTGTCGGGCTCTGTCGGGTTCTGTCGGGCTCTGTCGGGCTCTGACGGGCCCTGTCGGGCTCTGTCGGGCTCTGTCGGGCTCTGTCGGGCTCTACTGGGCCCTGTCGGGCTCTGTCGGGCCCCGTCGGGCTCTGTCGGGCTCTGTCGGGCTCTGTCGGGCTCTACTGGGCTCTACTGTTCCCTGTCGGGCCCTGTCGGGCTCTGTCGGGCCCTGTCGGGCTCTGTCGGGCTCTGTCGGGCTCTGTCGGGCCCTGTCGGGCTCTGTCGGGCTCTGTCGGGCTCTACTGGGCTCTGTCGGGCTCTGTCGGGCTCTGTCGGGCCCTGTCGGGCTCTGTCGGGTTCTGTCGGGCCCTATCGGGCTCTGTCGGGCCCTGTCGGGCTCTGTCGGGCTCTACTGGGCTCTGTCGGGCTCTGTCGGGCTATGTCGGGCCCTGTCGGGCTCTGTCGGGCTCTGTCGGGCTCTACTGGGCCCTGTCGGGCCCTGTCGGGCTCTATCGGGCTCTGTCGGGCTCTGTCGGGCCCTGTCGGGCTCTGTCAGGCCCTGTCGGGCCCTGTCGGGCTCTGTCGGGCTCTGTCGGGCTCTACTGGGCTCTGTCGGGCTCTGTCGGGCTCTATCGGGCCCTGTCGGGCCCTGTCGGGCTCTGTCGGGCTCTGTCGGGCTCTGTCGGGCCCTGTCGGGCTCTGTTGGGCTCTACTGGGCCCTGTCGGGCCCTGTCGGACCCTGTCGGGCTCTGTCGGGCCCTGTCGGGCTCTGTCGGGCCCTTTCGGGCCCTGTCGGGCTCTGTCGGGCTCTGTCGGGCTCTGTCGGGCTCTACTGGGCCCTGTCGGGCTCTGTCGGGCTCTGTCGGGCCCTGTCGGGCCCTGTCGGGCTCTGTCGGGTTCTGTCGGGCTCTGTCGGGCTCTGACGGGCCCTGTCGGGCTCTGTCGGGCTCTGTCGGGCTCTGTCGGGCTCTACTGGGCCCTGTCGGGCTCTGTCGGGCCCCGTCGGGCTCTGTCGGGCTCTGTCGGGCTCTGTCGGGCTCTGTCGGGCTCTACTGTTCCCTGTCGGGCCCTGTCGGGCTCTGTCGGGCCCTGTCGGGCTCTGTCGGGCTCTGTCGGGCTCTGTCGGGCCCTGTCGGGCCCTGTCGGGCTCTGTCGGGCTCTGTCGGGCTCTACTGGGCTCTGTCGGGCTCTGTCGGGCTCTGTCGGGCCCTGTCGGGCTCTGTCGGGTTCTGTCGGGCCCTATCGGGCTCTGTCGGGCTCTTTCGGGCTCTGTCGGGCTATGTCGGGCCCTGTCGGGCTCTGTCGGGCTCTGTCGGGCTCTACTGGGCCCTGTCGGGCCCTGTCGGGCTCTATCGGGCTCTGTCGGGCTCTGTCGGGCCCTGTCGGGCTCTGTCAGGCCCTGTCGGGCCCTGTCGGGCTCTGTCGGGCTCTGTCGGGCTCTACTGGTCTCTGTCGGGCTCTGTCGGGCTCTATCGGGCCCTGTCGGGCCCTGTCGGGCTCTGTCGGGCTCTGTCGGGCTCTGTCGGGCCCTGTCGGGCTCTGTTGGGCTCTACTGGGCCCTGTCGGGCCCTGTCGGGCCCTGTCGGGCTCTGTCGGGCCCTTTCGGGCCCTGTCGGGCTCTGTCGGGCTCTGTCGAGCTCTACTGGGCTCTGTCGGGCTCTGTCGGGCCCTGTCGGGCTCTGTCGGGCTCTGTTGGGCTCTGTCGGGCTCTGTCGGGCTCTGTCGGGCTCTACTGGGCTAAACTGGGCCCTGTCGGGCTCTGTCGGGCTCTGTCGGGCTCAGTCGGGCTCTGTCGGGCTCTACTGGGCCCTGTCGGGCCCTGTCGGGCCCTGTCGGGCTCTGTCGGGCTCTACTGGGCCCTGTCGGGCCCTGTCGGGCCCTGTCGGGCTCTGTCGGGCTCTGTCGGGCTCTACTAGGCTCTGTCGGGCTCTGTCGGGCTCTGTCGGGCTCTACTGGGCTCTGTCGGGCTCTGTTGGGCCCTGTCGGGCCCTTGCGGGCTCTGTCGGGCCCTGTCGGGCCCTGTCGGGCTCTGTCGGGCTCTGTCGGGCTCTGTCGGACTCTGTCGGGCTCTACTGGGCCCTGTCGGGCCCTGTCGGGCCCTGTCGGGCTCTGTCTGGCTCTGTCGGGCTCTGTCGGGCTCTACTGGGCTCTGTCGAGCCCTGTCAGGCCCTGTCGGGCTCTGTCGGGCTCTGTCGGGCTCTGTCGGGCTCTACTGGGCTCTGTCGGGCTCTATTGGGGTCTGTTGGGCCCTGTCGGGCTCTGTCGGGCTCTGTCGGGCCCTGTCGGGCCCTGTCGGGCTCTGTCGGGCTCTGTCGGGCTCTACTGGGCTCTTTCGGGCCCTGTCGGGCTCTGTCGGGCTCTGTCGAGCTCTACTGGGCTCTGTCGGGCTCTGTCGGGCCCTGTCGGGCTCTGTCGGGCCCTGTCGGGCTCTGTCGGGCTCTGTCGGGCTCTGTCGGGCTCTACTGGGCTCTGTCGGGCTCTGTCGGGCTCTGTCGGGCTCTACTGGGCTCTGTCGGGCTCTGTCGGGCCCTGTCGAGCTTTGTCAGGCTCTGTCGGGCTCTGTCGGGCTCTGTCGGGCTCTACTGTTCCCTGTCGGGCCCTGTCGGGCTCTGTCGGGCCCTGTCGGGCTCTGTCGGGCCCTCTCGGGCCCTGTCGGGCCCTGTCGGGCTCTGTCGGGCTCTGTCGGGCTCTACTGGGCCCTGTCGGGCCCTGTCGGGCCCTGTCGGGCTCTGTCGGGCTCTACTGGGCCCTGTCGGGCTCTGTCGGGCCCTCTCGGGCTCTGTCGGGCTCTGTCGGGCCCTGTCGGGCTCTGTCGGGCCCTGTCGGGCCCTGTCGGGCTCTGTCGGGCTCTGTCGGGCTCTGCGGGCTCTACTGGTCTCTGTCGGGCTCTGTCAGGTTCTGTCGGGCTCTGTCGGGCTCTGTCGGGCCCTGTCGGGCCCTGTCGGGCTCTGTCGGGCTCTGTCGGGTTCTGTCGGGCTCTGTCGGGCCCTGTCGGGCTCTGTCGGGCTCTGTCGGGCTCTACTGGGCTCTACTGTTCCCTGTCGGGCCCTGTCGGGCTCTGTCGGGCTCTGTCGGGCTCTACTGGGCCCTGTCGGGCTCTGTCGGTTTCTGTCGGGCTCTGTCGGGCCCTGTCGGGCCCTGTCGGGCTCTGTCGGGCTCTGTCGGGCTCTGTCGGGCTCTACTGGGCTCTGTCGGGACCTGTCGGGCTCTGTCGGGCTCTGTCGGTCCCTGTCGGGCTCTGTCGGGCTCTGTCGGGCTCTACTGTGCTCTACTGTTCCCTGTCGGGCCCTGTCGGGCTCTGTCGGGCCCTGTCGGCCTCTGTTGGGCCCTGTCGGGCCCTGTCGGGCCCTGTCGGGCTCTGTCGGGCTCTGTCGGGCTCTACTCGGCTCTGTCGGGCTCTGTTGGGCTCTGTCGGGCTCTGTCGGGCCCTGTCGGGCTCTGTCAGGATCTGTCGGGCCCTGTCGGGCTCTGTCGGGCTCTGTCGGGCTCTGTCGGGCTCTGTTGGGCTCTACTGGGCCCTGTCGGGCTCTGTCGGGCTCTGTCGGGCCCTGTCGGGCTCTGTCGGGCCCTGTCGGGCTCTGTCGGGCTCTGTCGGGCTCTGTCGGGCTCTACTGGGCCCTGTCGGGCCCTGTCGGGCCCTGTCGGGCTCTGTCGGGCTCTGTCGGGCTCTGTCGGGCTCTACTGGTCTCTGTCGGGCCCTGTCGGGCCCTGTCGGGCTCTGTCGGGCTCTGTCGGGCTCTACTGGGCTCTGTCGGGCTCTGTCGGGCTCTGTCGGGCTCTGTCGGGCTCTACTGGGCTAAACTGGGCCCTGTCGGGCTCTGTCGGGCCCTGTCGGGCCCTGTCGGGCTCTGTCGGGCTCTGTCGGGCTCTCTCGGGCTCTACTGGGCTCTGTCGGGCTCTATTGGGGTCTGTCGGGCCCTGTCGGGCTCTGTCAGGATCTGTCGGGCCCTGTCGGGCCCTTGCGGGCTCTGTCGGGCCCTGTCGGGCTCTGTCGGGCTCTGTCGGGCCCTGTCGGGCTCTGTCGGGCCCTGTCGGGCCCTGTCGGGCTCTGTCGGGCTCTGTCGGGCTCTACTGGGCTCTGTCGGGCTCTACTGGGCCCTGTCGGGCCCTGTCGGCCCTGTCGGGCTCTGTCGGGCTCTACTGGGCCCTGTCGGGCTCTGTCGGGCCCTGTCAGGCTCTGTCGGGCTCTGTCGGGCTCTGTCGGGCTCTACTGGGCTCTACTGTTCCCTGTCGGGCCCTGTCGGGCTCTGTCGGGCCCTGTCGGGCTCTGTCGGGCTCTGTCGGGCTCTACTGGGCCCTGTCGGGCTCTGTCGGGCTCTGTTGGGGTCTGTCGGGCCCTGTCGGGCTCTGTCGGGCCCTGTCGGGCCCTGTCGGGCTTTGTCGGGCTCTGTCGGGCTCTGTCGGGCTCTGTCGGGCTCTACTGGGCCCTGTCGGGCTCTGTCGGGCTCTGTCGGGCCCTGTCGGGCTCTGTCGGGCTCTGTCGGGCCCTGTCGGGCTCTGTCGGGCCCTGTCGGGCCCTGTCGGGCTCTGTCGGGCTCTGTCGGGCTCTACTGGGCCCTGTCGGGCTCTGTCGGGCCCTGTCGGGCCCTGTCGGCCCTGTCGGGCTCTGTCGGGCTCTACTGGGCCCTGTCGGGCTCTGTCGGGCCCTGTCGGGCTCTGTCGGGCTCTGTCGGGCCCTGTCGGGCCCTGTCGGGCTCTGTCGGGCTCTGTCGGGCTCTGTCGGGCTCTACTGGGCTCTGTCGGGATCTGTCGGGTTCTGTCGGGCTCTGTCGGGCTCTGTCGGGCCGTGTCGGGCCCTGTCGGGCTCTGTCGGGCTCTGTCGGGTTCTGTCGGGGTCTGTCGGTCCCTGTCGGGCTCTGTCGGGCTCTGTCGGGCTCTGTCGGGCTCTACTGGGCTCTACTGTTCCCTGTCGGACCCTGTCGGGCTCTGTCGGGCTCTGTCGGGCTCTGTCGGGCTCTACTGGGCCCTGTCGGGCTCTGTCGGGCTCTGTCGGGCCCTGTCGGGCCCTGTCGGGCTCTGTCGGGTTCTGTCGGGCTCTGTCGGGCTCTGACGGGCCCTGTCGGGCTCTGTCGGGCTCTGTCGGGCTCTGTCGGGCTCTACTGGGCCCTGTCGGGCTCTGTCGGGCCCCGTCGGGCTCTGTCGGGCTCTGTCGGGCTCTGTCGGGCTCTACTGGGCTCTACTGTTCCCTGTCGGGCCCTGTCGGGCTCTGTCGGGCCCTGTCGGGCTCTGTCGGGCTCTGTCGGGCTCTGTCGGGCCCTGTCGGGCTCTGTCGGGCTCTGTCGGGCTCTACTGGGCTCTGTCGGGCTCTGTCGGGCTCTGTCGGGCCCTGTCGGGCTCTGTCGGGTTCTGTCGGGCCCTATCGGGCTCTGTCGGGCCCTGTCGGGCTCTGTCGGGCTCTACTGGGCTCTGTCGGGCTCTGTCGGGCTATGTCGGGCCCTGTCGGGCTCTGTCGGGCTCTGTCGGGCTCTACTGGGCCCTGTCGGGCCCTGTCGGGCTCTATCGGGCTCTGTCGGGCTCTGTCGGGCCCTGTCGGGCTCTGTCGGGCTCTGTCGGGCTCTGTCGGGCTCTGTCGGGCTCTACTGGGCTCTGTCGGGTTCTACTGGGCTCTACTGGGTGCTGTCGGGCTCTGTCGGGCTCTGTCGGGCTCTGTCGGGCTCTGTCGGGCTCTGTCGGGCTCTACTGTGCTCTGTCGGGCTCGGTCGGGCCCTGTCGGGCTCTGTCGGGCTCTGTCGGGCTCTGTCGGGCTCTACTGTGCTCTCTCGGGCTCTGTCGGGCCCTGTCGGGCCCTGTCAGGCTCTGTCGGGCTCTGTCGGGCCCTGTCGGGCCCTGTCGGGCTCTGTCGGGCTCTGTCGGGCTCTACTGGGCTCTGTCGGGCTCTGTCGGGTTCTGTCGGGCTCTGTCGGGCTCTGTCGGGCCCTGTCGGGCTCTGTCGGGCTCTGTCGGGCTCTACTGGGCCCTGTCGGGCTCTGTTGGGCTCTGTCGGGCTCTGTCGGGCTCTGTCGGGCTCTACTGGGCCCTGTCGGGCTCTGTCGGGCTCTGTCAGGCTCTGTCGGGCTCTGTCGGGCTCTACTGGGCTCTACTGGGCTCTGTCGGGCTCTGTCGGGTTCTACTGGGCCCTGTCGGGCTCTGTCGGGCCCTGTCGGGCTCTGTCGGGCTCTGTCGGGCCCTGTTGGGCTCTGTCGGGCTCTGTCGGGCTCTGTCGGGCCCTGTCGGAATCTCTCGGGCTCTGTCGGGCTCTACTGGGCTCTGTCGGGCTCTGTCGGGCTCTGTCGGGCCCTGTCAGGCTCTGTCGGGCTCTGTCGGGCCCTGTCGGGCCCTGTCGGGCTCTGTCGGGCACTGTCGGGCTCTGTCGGGCTCTACTGGGCTCTGTCGGGCCCTGTCGGGCTCTGTCGGGCTCTGTCGGGCTCTGTCGGGCTCTACTGGGCTCTGTCGTGCCCTGTCGGGCTCTGTCGGGCTCTGTCGGGCTCTGTCGGGCTCTGTCGGCCTCTGTCGGGTTCTGTCGGGCCCTGTCGGGATCTGTCGGGCTCTGTCGGGCTCTACTGGGCTATGTCGGGCTCTGTCGGACTCTGTCGGGCCCTGTCAGGCTCTGTCGGGCTCTATTGGGCCCTGTCGGGCCCTGTCGGGCCCTGTCGGGCTCTACTGGGCTCTGTCGGGCTCTGTCGGGCTCTACTGGGCTCTGTCAATCTCTGTCGGGTTCTGTCGGGCTCTGTCAGGCTCTGTCGGGCTCTACTGGGCTCTACTGGGCTCTGTCGAGCTCTGTCGGGCTCTGTCGGGCCCTGTCGGGCCCTGTCGGGCTCTGTCGGGCTCTGTCGGGCTCTGTCGGGCTCTACTGGGCCCTGTCGGGCCCTGTCGGGCTCTGTCGGGCTCTGTCGGGCTCTACTGGGCTCTGTCGGGCTCTGTCGGGCTCTGTCGGGCTCTGTCGGGTTCTACTGGGCCCTGTCGGGCCCTGTCGGGCCCTGTCGGGCTCTGTCGGGCTCTACTGGGCCTTGTCGGGCCCTGTCGGGCCCTGTCGGGCTCTGTCGGGCTCTGTCGGTCCCTGTCGGGCTCTGTCGGGCTCTGTCGGGCCCTGTCGGGCTCTACTGGGCTCTGTCGGGCTCTGTCGGGCCCTGTCAGGCCCTTGCGGGCTCTGTCGGGCTCTGTCGGGCTCTGTCGGGCTCTACTGGGCTAAACTGGGCCCTGTCGGGCTCTGTGGGGCTCTGTCGGGCTCTACTGGGCCCTGTCGAGCCCTGTCGGGCCCTGTCGGGCCCTGTCGGGCTCTGTCGGGCTCTGTCGAGCTCTACTGGGCTCTGTCGGGCTCTGTCGGACCCTGTCGGGCTCTGTCGGGCTCTGTCGGGCTCTGTCGGGCTCTACTGGGCCCTGTCGGGCTCTGTCGGGCTCTGTCGGGCTCTGTCGGGCCCTGTCCGGCTCTGTCGGGCTCTGTCGGGCCCTGTCGGGCCCTGTCGGGCTCTGTCGGGCCCTGTCGGGCCCTGTCGGGCTTTGTCGGGCTCTGTCGGGCTCTGTCGGGCTCTGTCAGGCTCTGTCGGGCCGTGTCGGGCTCTGTCGGGCTCTGTCAGGCTCTGTCGGGCCGTGTCGGGCTCTGTCGGGCTCTGTCAGGCTCTGTCGGGCCCTGTCGGGCTCTGTCGGGCCCTGTCAGGCTCTGTCGGGCCGTGTCGGGCTCTGTCGGGCTCTGTCGGGCTCTGTCGGGCTCTACTGGGCCCTGTCGGGCTCTGTCGGGCTCTGTCGGGCTCTGTCGGGCTCTGTCGGGCCCTGTCCGGCTCTGTCGGGCTCTGTCGGGCTCTACTGGGCCCTGTCGGGCTCTGTCAGGCTCTACTGGGCCCTGTCGGGCTCTATCGGGCACTGTCGGGCTCTTTCGGGCCCTGTCGGGCTCTGTCGGGCCCTGTCGAGCTCTGTTGGGCTCTGTGAGGCTCTACTGGGCCCTGTCGGGCTCTGTCGGGCTCTGTCGGGCCCTGTCGGGCTCTGTCGGGCTCTGTCGGGCTCTGTCGGGCTCTACTGGGCCCTGTCGGGCTCTGTCGGGCTCTGTCGGGCTCTGTCGGGCTCTACTGGGCTCTGTCGGGCCCTGTCGGGCTCTGTCGGGCTCTGTCGGGCTCTGTCGGGCCCTGTCGGGCCCTGTCGAGCTCTGTCGGGCTCTGTCGGGCTCTGTCAGGCTCTACTGGGCTCTGTCGGGCTCTGTCGGGTTCTGTCGGGCCCTGTCGGGCTCTGTCGGGCTCTGTCGGGCTCTGTCGGGCTCTACTGGGCTCTGTCGGGTTCTACTGGGCTCTACTGGGCGCTGTCGGGCTCTGTCGGGCTCTGTCGGGCTCTGTCGGGCTCTACTGTGCTCTGTCGGGCTCGGTCGGGCCCTGTCGGGCTCTGTCGGGCTCTGTCGGGCTCTACTGTGCTCTCTCGGGCTCTGTCGGGCCCTGTCGGGCCCTGTCAGGCTCTGTCGGGCTCTGTCGGGCTCTGTCGGGCTCTGTAGGGCTCTGTCGGGCCCTGTCGGGCTCTACTGGGCTCTGTCGGGCTCTGTCGGGCCCTGTCGGGCTCTGTCGGGCTCTGTCGGGCTCTACTGGGCTCTGTCGGGCTCTACTGGGCTCTGTCGGGCTCTGTCGGGCTCTGTCGGGCCCTGTAGGGCCCTGTCGGGCTCTGTCGGGCTCTGTCGGGCCCTGTTGGGCTCTGTCGGGCTCTGTCGGGCTCTGTCGGGCCCTGTCGGAATCTGTCGGGCTCTGTCGGGCTCTACTGGGCTCTGTCGGGCTCTGTCGGGCTCTGTCGGGCCCTGTCAGGCTCTGTCGGGCTCTGTCGGGCCCTGTCGGGCCCTGTCGGGCTCTGTCGGGCTCTGTCGGGCTCTGTCGGGCTCTACTGGGCTCTGTCGGGCCCTGTCGGGCTCTGTCGGGCTCTGTCGGGCTCTGTCGGGCTCTACTGGGCTCTGTCGGGCCCTGTCGGGCTCTGTCGGGCTCTGTCGGGCTCTGTCGGGCCCTGTCGGGCTCTGTCGGCCTCTGTCGGGCTCTGTCGGGCCCTGTCGGGATCTGTCGGGCTCTGTCGGGCTCTACTGGGCTATGTCGGGCTCTGTCGGGCTCTGTCGGGCCCTGTCGGGCTCTGTCGGGCTCTATTGGGCCCTGTCGGGCCCTGTCGGGCCCTGTCGGGCTCTACTGGGCTCTGTCGGGCTCTGTCGGGCTCTACTGGGCTCTGTCAATCTCTGTCGGGTTCTGTCGGGCTCTGTCGGGCTCTGTCGGGCTCTACTGGGCTCTACTGGGCTCTGTCGAGCTCTGTCGGGCTCTGTCGGGCCCTGTCGGGCCCTGTCGGGCTCTGTCGGGCTCTGTCGGGCTCTGTCGGGCTCTACTGGGCCCTGTCGGGCCCTGTCGGGCCCTGTCTAGCTCTGTCGGGCTCTACTGGGCCTTGTCGGGCCCTGTCGGGCCCTGTCGGGCTCTGTCGGGCTCTGTCGGGCCCTGTCGGGCTCTGTCGGGCTCTGTCGGGCCCTGTCGGGCTCTACTGGGCTCTGTCGGGCTCTGTCGGGCCCTGTCGGGCCCTTCCGGGCTCTGTCGGGCTCCGTCAGGCTCTGTCGGGCTCTACTGGGCTAAACTGGGCCCTGTCGGGCTCTGTGGGGCTCTGTCGGGCTCTGTCGGGCTCTGTCGGGCTCTACTGGGCCCTGTCGAGCCCTGTCGGGCCCTGTCGGGCCCTGTCGGGCTCTGTCGGGCTCTGTCGAGCTCTACTGGGCTCTGTCGGGCTCTGTCGGGCCCTGTCGGGCTCTGTCGGGCTCTGTCGGACTCTGTCGGGCTCTGTCGGGCTCTACTGGGCCCTGTCGGGCTCTGTCGGGCTCTGTCGGGCTCTGTCGGGCCCTGTCCGGCTCTGTCGGGCTCTGTCGGGCCCTGTCGGGCCCTGTCGGGCTCTGTCGGGCTCTGTCGGGCTCTACTGGGCCCTGTCGGGCTCTGTCGGGCTCTGTCGGGCTCTACTGGGCCCTGTCGGGCTCTGTCGGGCTCTGTCGGGCCCTGTCGGGCTCTGTCGGGCCGTGTCGGGCTCTGTCGGGCTCTGTCGGGCTCTGTCGGGCTCTACTGGGCCCTGTCGGGCTCTGTCGGGCTCTGTCGCGCTCTGTCGGGCTCTGTCAGGCCCTGTCCGGCTCTGTCGGGCTCTGTCAAGCTCTACTGGGCCCTGTCGGGCCCTGTCGGGCTCTGTCGGGCTCTGTCGGGCCCTGTCGGGCTCTGTCGGGCTCTGTCGGGCTCTGTCGGGCTCTACTGGGCTCTGTCGGGCTCTGTCGGGCCCTGTCGGGCTCTGTCGGGCTCTACTGGGCCCTGTCGGGCTCTGTCGGGCTCTGTCGGGCTCTGTCGGGCTCTACTGGGCTCTACTGTTCCCTGTCGGGCCCTGTCGGGCTCTGTCGGGCCCTTTCGGGCTCTGTCGGGCTCTGTTGGGCCCTGTCGGGCCCTGTCGGGCTCTGTCGGGCTCTGTCGGGCCCTGTCGGGCTCTGTCGGGCTCTACTGGGCACTGTCGGGCCCTGTCGGGCTCTGTCGGGCTCTGTCGGGCTCTGTCGGGCTCTACTGGGCACTGTCGGGCCCTGTCGGGCCCTGTCGGGCTCTGTCGGGCTCTGTCGGGCTCTACTGGGCTCTGTCGGTCTCTGTCGGGCCCTGTCGGGCTCTGTCGGGCCCTGTCGGACTCTGTCGGGCTCTGTCGGGCTCTGTCAGCCTCTACTGGGCCCTGTCGGGCTCTATCGGGCACTGTCGGGCTCTTTCGGGCCCTGTCGGGCTCTGTCGGGCCCTGTCGAGCTCTGTCGGGCTCTGTGAGGCTCTACTGGGCCCTGTCGGGCTCTGTCGGGCTCTGTCGGGCCCTGTCGGGCTCTGTCGGGCTCTGTCAGGCTCTGTCGGGCTCTACTGGGCCCTGTCGGGCTCTGTCGGGCTCTGTCGGGCTCTGTCGGGCTCTACTGGGCTCTGTCGGGCCCTGTCGGGCCCTGTCGGGCTCTGTCGGGCTCTGTCGGGCCCTGTCGGGCCCTGTCGAGCTCTGTCGGGCTCTGTCGGGCTCTGTCAGGCTCTACTGGGCTCTGTCGGGCTCTGTCGGGTTCTGTCGGGCCCTGTCGGGCTCTGTCGGGCCCTGTCGGGCTCTGTCGGGCTCTGTCGGGCTCTGTCGGGCTCTACTGGGCTCTGTCGGGTTCTACTGGGCTCTACTGGGCTCTGTCGGGCTCTGTCGGGCTCTGTCGGGCTCTGTCGGGCTCTACTGTGCTCTGTCGGGCTCGGTCGGGCCCTGTCGGGCTCTGTCGGGCTCTGTCGGGCTCTGTCGGGCTCTGTCGGGCTCTACTGTGCTCTCTCGGGCTCTGTCGGGCCCTGTCGGGCCCTGTCAGGCTCTGTCGGGCTCTGTCGGGCTCTGTCGGGCTCTGTAGGGCTCTGTCGGGCCCTGTCGGGCTCTACTGGGCTCTGTCGGGCTCTGTCGGGCTCTACTGGGCTCTGTCGGGCTCTGTCGGGCTCTGTCGGGCTCTACTGGGCTCTGTCGGGCTCTACTGGGCTCTGTCGGGCTCTGTCGGGCTCTGTCGGGCCCTGTAGGGCCCTGTCGGGCTCTGTCGGGCTCTGTCGGGCTCTACTGCGCCCTGTCGGGCCCTGTCGGGCTCTGTCGGGCTCTGTCGGGCTCTACTGGGCTCTGTCGGGCTCTGTCGGGCTCTGTCGGGCCCTGTCGGGCTCTACTGGGCTCTGTCGGGCTCTGTCGGGCCCTGTCGGGCTCTGTCGGGCCCTGTCGGGCTCTGTCGGGCTCTGTCGAGCTCTACTGGGCTCTGTCGGGCTCTGTCGGGCCCTGTCGGGCTCTGTCGGGCCCTGTCGGGCTCTGTCGGGCTCTGTCGGGCTCTGTCGGGCTCTACTGGGCCCTGTCGGGCTCTGTCGGGCTCTGTTGGGCTCTGTCGGGCCCTGTCCGGCTCTGTCGGGCTCTGTCGGGCTCTGTCGGGCCCTGTCGGGCTCTGTCGGGCCCTGTCGGGCCCTGTCGGGCTTTGTCGGGCTCTGTCGGGCTCTGTCGGGCTCTGTCGGGCTCTACTGGGCCCTGTCGGGCTCTGTCGGGCTCTGTCGGGCCCTCTCGGGCTCTGTCGGGCTCTGTCGGGCCCTGTCGGGCTCTGTCGGGCTCTCTCGGGCCCTGTCGGGCCCTGTCGGGCTCTGTCGGGCTCTGTCGGGCTCTACTGGGCTCTGTCGGGCTCTGTCGGGATCTGTCGGGCTCTGTCGGGCTCTGTCGGGCTCTACTGGGCTCTGTCGGGCCCTGTCGGGCCCTGTCGGGCTCTGTCGGGCTCTTTCGGGCTCTGTTGGGCCCTGTCGGGCTCTGTCGGGCTCTACTGGGCACTGTCGGGCCCTGTCGGGCTCTGTCGGGCTCTGTCGGGCCCTGTCGGGCCCTGTCGGGCTCTGTCGGGCTCTGTCGGGCTCTACTGGGCTCTGTCGGTCTCTGTCGGGCCCTGTCGGGCTCTGTCGGGCCCTGTCGGACTCTGTCGGGCTCTGTCGGGCTCTGTCAGGCTCTACTGGGCCCTGTCGGGCTCTATCGGGCACTGTCGGGCTCTTTCGGGCCCTGTCGGGCTCTGTCGGGCCCTGTCGAGCTCTGTCGGGCTCTGTGAGGCTCTACTGGGCCCTGTCGGGCTCTGTCGGGCCCTGTCGGGCTCTGTCGGGCTCTACTGGGCCCTGTCGGGCTCTGTCGGGCTCTGTCGGGCTCTGTCGGGCTCTACTGGGCTCTGTCGGGCCCTGTCGGGCTCTGTCGGGCTCTGTCGGGCTCTGTCGGGCCCTGTCGGGCCCTGTCGAGCTCTGTCGGGCTCTGTCGGGCTCTGTCAGGCTCTACTGGGCTCTGTCGGGCTCTGTCGGGTTCTGTCGGGCCCTGTCGGGCTCTGTCGGGCTCTGTCGGGCTCTACTGGGCTCTGTCGGGTTCTACTGGGCTCTACTGGGCCCTGTCGGGCTCTGTCGGGCTCTGTCCGGCTCTGTCGGGCTCTACTGTGCTCTGTCGGGCTCGGTCGGGCCCTGTCGGGCTCTGTCGGGCTCTGTCGGGCTCTGTCGGGCTCTGTCGGGCTCTACTGTGCTCTGTCGGGCTCTGTCGGGCCCTGTCGGGCCCTGTCAGGCTCTGTCGGGCTCTGTCGGGCTCTGTCGGGCTCTGTAGGGCTCTGTCGGGCCCTGTCGGGCTCTACTGGGCTCTGTCGGGCTCTGTCGGGCCCTGTCGGGCTCTGTCGGGCTCTGTCGGGCTCTGTCGGGCTCTACTGGGCTCTGTCGGGCTCTACTGGGCTCTGTCGGGCTCTGTCGGGCCCTGTAGGGCCCTGTCGGGCTCTGTCGGGCTCTGTCGGGCTCTACTGCGCCCTGTCGGGCCCTGTCGGGCTCTGTCGGGCTCTGTCGGGCTCTACTGGGCTCTGTCGGGCTCTGTCGGGCTCTGTCGGGCCCTGTCGGGCTCTACTGGGCTCTGTCGGGCTCTGTCGGGCCCTGTCGGGCTCTGTCGGCCCCTGTCGGGCTCTGTCGGGCTCTGTCGGGATCTGTCGGGCTCTGTCGGGCTCTGTCGGGCTCTACTGGGCTCTGTCGGGCTCTGTCGGACCCTGTCGGGCCCTGTCGGGCTCTGTCGGGCTCTGTCGGGCTCTGTCGGGCCCTATCGGGCTCTGTCGGGCTCTACTGGGCACTGTCGGGCCCTGTCGGGCCCTGTCGGGCTCTGTCGGGCCCTGTCGGGCCCTGTCGGGCTCTGTCGGGCTCTGTCGGGCTCTACTGGGCTCTGTCGGGCTCTGTCGGGCTCTGTCGGGCCCTGTCGGGCCCTGTCGGGCTCTGTCGGGCTCTGTCGGGCTCTACTGGGCTCTGTCGGGCTCTGTCGGGCCCTGTCGGGCTCTGTCGGGCCCTGTCGGACTCTGTCGGGCTCTGTCGGGCTCTGTCAGGCTCTACTGGGCCCTGTCGGGCTCTATCGGGCACTGTCGGGCTCTTTCGGGCCCTGTCGGGCTCTGTCGGGCCCTGTCGGGCCCTGTCGGGCTTTGTCGGGCTCTGTCGAGCTCTGTCGGGCTCTGTGAGGCTCTACTGGGCCCTGTCGGGCTCTGTCGGGCTCTGTCGGGCCCTGTCGGGCTCTGTCGGGCTCTGTCGGGCTCTGTCGGGCTCTACTGGGCCCTGTCGGGCCCTGTCGGGCCCTGTCGGGCTCTGTCGGGCTCTGTCGGGCTCTGTCGGGCCCTGTCGGGCCCTGTCGAGCTCTGTCGGGCTCTGTCGGGCTCTGTCAGGCTCTACTGGGCTCTGTCGGGCCCTGTCGGGTTCTGTCGGGCCCTGTCGGGCCCTGTCGGGCCCTGTCGGGCCCTGTCGGGCTCTGTCGGGCCCTGTCGGGCTCTGTCGGGCTCTGTTGGGCTCTGTCAGGCTCTACTGGGCTCTACTGGGCCCTGTCGGGCTCTGTCGGGCCCTGTCGGGCTCTGTCGGGCTCTGTCGGGCTCTACTGTGCTCTGTCGGGCTCTGTCGGACTCTGTCGGGCTCTGTCGGGCTCTACTGTGCTCTGTCGGGCTCGGTCGGGCCCTGTCGGGCTCTGTCGGGCTCTGTCGGGCTCTGTCGGGCTCTGTCGGGCTCTACTGGTCTCTGACGGGTTCTGTCGGGCCCTGTCGGGCCCTGTCGGGCTCCGTCGGGCTCTGTCGGGCTCTACTGCACCCTGTCGGGCCCTGTCGGGCTCTGTCGGGCTCTGTCGAGCTCTACTGGGCTCTGTCGGGCTCTGTCGGGCTCTGTCGGGCTCTATCGGGCCCTGTCGGGCTCTGTCGGGCTCTGTCGGGCTCTGTCAGGCTCTACTGGTCTCTGACGGGTTCTGTCGGGCCCTGTCGGGCTCTGTCGGGCTCTGTCGGGCTCTGTCGGGCTCTACTGGGCCCTGTCGGGCTCTGTCGGGCTCTGTTGGGCTCTGTCGGGCCCTGACCGGCTCTGTCGGGCTCTGTCGGGCCCTGTCGGGCTCTGTCGGGCCCTGTCGGGCCCTGTCGGGCTTTGTCGGGCTCTGTCGGGCTCTGTCGGGCTCTGTCGGGCTCTACTGGGCCCTGTCGGGCTCTGTCGGGCTCTGTCGGGCCCTCTCGGGCTCTGTCGGGCTCTGTCGGGCCCTGTCGGGCTCTGTCGGGCCCTGTCGGGCCCTGTCGGGCTCTGTCGGGCTCTGTCGGGCTCTACTGGGCTCTGTCGGGCTCTGCTGGGCCCTGTCGGGCCCTGTCGGGCCGTGTCGGGCTCTGTCGGGCTCTACTGGGCCCTGTCGGGCTCTGTCGGGCTCTGTCGGGCTCTGTCGGGCTCTGTCGGGCTCTACTGGGCTCTACTGTTCCCTGTCGGGCCCTGTCGGGCTCTGTCGGGCCCTGTCGGGCTCTGTCGGGCTCTGTCGGGCCCTGTCGGGCCCTGTCGGGCTCTGTCGGGCTCTGTCGGGCTCTGTCGGGCTCTACTGGGCTCTGTCGGGATCTGTCGGGTTCTGTCGGGCTCTGTCGGGCTCTGTCGGGCCGTGTCGGGCCCTGTCGGGCTCTGTCGGGCTCTGTCGGGTTCTGTCGGGCTCTGTCGGGCCCTGTCGGGCTCTGTCGGGCTCTGTCGGACTCTGTCGGGCTCTGTCGGGCTCTACTGGGCTCTACTGTTCCCTGTCGGGCCCTGTCGGGCTCTGTCGGGCCCTGTCGGGCTCTGTCGGGCTCTGTCGGGCTCTGTCGGGCTCTGTCGGGCTCTACTGGGCCCTGTCGGGCTCTGTCGGGCTCTGTCGGGCCCTGTCGGGCCCTGTCGGGCTCTGTCGGGTTCTGTCGGGCTCTGTCGGGCTCTGTCGGGCCCTGTCGGGCTCTGTCGGGCTCTGTCGGGCTCTACTGGGCCCTGTCGGGCTCTGTCGGGCCCTGTCGGGCTCTGTCGGGCTCTGTCGGGCTCTGTCGGGCTCTACTGGGCTCTACTGTTCCCTGTTGGGCCCTGTCGGGCTCTGTCGGGCCCTGTCGGGCTCTGTCGGGCTCTGTCGGGCCCTGTCGGGCCCTGTCGGGCTCTGTCGGGCTCTGTCGGGCTCTGTCGGGCTCTACTGGGCTCTGTCGGGATCTGTCGGGTTCTGTCGGGCTCTGTCGGGCTCTGTCGGGCCGTGTCGGGCCCTGTCGGGCTCTGTCGGGCTCTACTGGGCACTGTCGGGCCCTGTCGGGCTCTGTCGGGCTCTGTCGGGCCCTGTCGGGCCCTGTCGGGCTCTGTCGGGCTCTGTCGGGCTCTACTGGGCTCTGTCGGTCTCTGTCGGGCCCTGTCGGGCTCTGTCGGGCCCTGTCGGACTCTGTCGGGCTCTGTCGGGCTCTGTCAGGCTCTACTGGGCCCTGTCGGGCTCTATCGGGCACTGTCGGGCTCTTTCGGGCCCTGTCGGGCTCTGTCGGGCCCTGTCGAGCTCTGTCGGGCTCTGTGAGGCTCTACTGGGCCCTGTCGGGCTCTGTCGGGCCCTGTCGGGCTCTGTCGGGCTCTACTGGGCCCTGTCGGGCTCTGTCGGGCTCTGTCGGGCTCTGTCGGGCTCTACTGGGCTCTGTCGGGCCCTGTCGGGCTCTGTCGGGCTCTGTCGGGCTCTGTCGGGCTCTGTCGGGCCCTGTCGGGCCCTGTCGAGCTCTGTCGGGCTCTGTCGGGCTCTGTCAGGCTCTACTGGGCTCTGTCGGGCTCTGTCGGGTTCTGTCGGGCCCTGTCGGGCTCTGTCGGGCTCTGTCGGGCTCTACTGGGCTCTGTCGGGTTCTACTGGGCTCTACTGGGCCCTGTCGGGCTCTGTCGGGCTCTGTCCGGCTCTGTCGGGCTCTACTGTGCTCTGTCGGGCTCGGTCGGGCCCTTTCGGGCTCTGTCGGGCTCTGTCGGGCTCTGTCGGGCTCTGTCGGGCTCTACTGTGCTCTGTCGGGCTCTGTCGGGCCCTGTCGGGCCCTGTCAGGCTCTGTCGGGCTCTGTCGGGCTCTGTCGGGCTCTGTAGGGCTCTGTCGGGCCCTGTTGGGCTCTACTGGGCTCTGTCGGGCTCTGTCGGGCCCTGTCGGGCTCTGTCGGGCTCTGTCGGGCTCTGTCGGGCTCTACTGGGCTCTGTCGGGCTCTACTGGGCTCTGTCGGGCTCTGTCGGGCCCTGTAGGGCCCTGTCGGGCTCTGTCGGGCTCTGTCGGGCTCTACTGCGCCCTGTCGGGCCCTGTCGGGCTCTGTCGGGCTCTGTCGGGCTCTACTGGGCTCTGTCGGGCTCTGTCGGGCTCTGTCGGGCCCTGTCGGGCTCTACTGGGCTCTGTCGGGCTCTGTCGGGCCCTGTCGGGCTCTGTCGGGCCCTGTCGGGCTCTGTCGGGCTCTACTGGGCTCTGTCGGGCTCTGTCGGGCTCTGTCGGGCCCTGTCGGGCTCTGTCGGGCTCTGTCGGGATCTGTCGGGCTCTGTCGGGCTCTGTCGGGCTCTACTGGGCTCTGTCGGGCTCTGTCGGGCCCTGTCGGGCCCTGTCGGGCTCTGTCGGGCTCTGTCGGGCTCTGTCGGGCCCTATCGGGCTCTGTCGGGCTCTACTGGGCACTGTCGGGCCCTGTCGGGCCCTGTCAGGCTCTGTCGGGCCCTGTCGGGCCCTGTCGGGCTCTGTCGGGCTCTGTCGGGCTCTACTGGGCTCTGTCGGGCTCTGTCGGGCTCTGTCGGGCCCTGTCGGGCCCTGTCGGGCTCTGTCGGGCTCTGTCGGGCTCTACTGGGCTCTGTCGGGCTCTGTCGGGCCCTGTCGGGCTCTGTCGGGCCCTGTCGGACTCTGTCGGGCTCTGTCGGGCTCTGTCAGGCTCTACTGGGCCCTGTCGGGCTCTATCGGGCACTGTCGGGCTCTTTCGGGCCCTGTCGGGCTCTGTCGGGCCCTGTCGGGCCCTGTCGGGCTTTGTCGGGCTCTGTCGAGCTCTGTCGGGCTCTGTGAGGCTCTACTGGGCCCTGTCGGGCTCTGTCGGGCTCTGTCGGGCCCTGTCGGGCTCTGTCGGGCTCTGTCGGGCTCTGTCGGGCTCTACTGGGCCCTGTCGGGCCCTGTCGGGCCCTGTCGGGCTCTGTCGGGCTCTGTCGGGCTCTGTCGGGCCCTGTCGGGCCCTGTCGAGCTCTGTCGGGCTCTGTCGGGCTCTGTCAGGCTCTACTGGGCTCTGTCGGGCTCTGTCGGGTTCTGTCGGGCCCTGTCGGGCCCTGTCGGGCCCTATCGGGCCCTGTCGGGCTCTGTCGGGCCCTGTCGGGCTCTGTTGGGCTCTGTCAGGCTCTACTGGGCTCTACTGGGCCCTGTCGGGCTCTGTCGGGCCCTGTCGGGCTCTGTCGGGCTCTGTCGGGCTCTACTGTGCTCTGTCGGGCTCTGTCGGGCTCTACTGTGCTCTGTCGGGCTCGGTCGGGCCCTGTCGGGCTCTGTCGGGCTCTGTCGGGCTCTGTCGGGCTCTGTCGGGCTCTGTCGAGCTCTACTGGGCTCTGTCGGGCTCTGTCGGGCTCTGTCGAGCTCTACTGGGCTCTGTCGGGCTCTATCGGGCCCTGTCGGGCTCTGTCGGGCTCTGTCGGGCTCTGTCAGGCTCTACTGGTCTCTGACGGGTTCTGTCGGGCCCTGTCGGGCTCTGTCGGGCTCTGTCGGGCTCTGTCGGGCTCTACTGGGCCCTGTCGGGCTCTGTCGGGCTCTGTTGGGCTCTGTCGGGCCCTGACCGGCTCTGTCGGGCTCTGCCGGGCCCTGTCGGGCTCTGTCGGGCCCTGTCGGGCCCTGTCGGGCTTTGTCGGGCTCTGTCGGGCTCTGTCGGGCTCTGTCGGGCTCTACTGGGCCCTGTCGGGCTCTGTCGGGCTCTGTCGGGCCCTCTCGGGCTCTGTCGGGCTCTGTCGGGCCCTGTCGGGCTCTGTCGGGCCCTGTCGGGCCCTGTCGGGCTCTGTCGGGCTCTGTCGGGCTCTACTGGGCTCTGTCGGGCTCTGTCGGGCCCTGTCGGGCTCTGTCGGGCTCTGTCGGGCTCTGTCGGGCTCTACTGGGCTCTACTGTTCCCTGTCGGGCCCTGTCGGGCTCTGTCGGGCCCTGTCGGGCTCTGTCGGGCTCTGTCGGGCTCTACTGGGCCCTGTCGGGCTCTGTCGGGCTCTGTCGGGCCCTGTCGGGCCCTGTCGGGCTCTGTCGGGTTCTGTCGGGCTCTGTCGGGCTCTGTCGGGCCCTGTCGGGCTCTGTCGGGCTCTGTCGGGCTCTACTGGGCCCTGTCGGGCTCTGTCGGGCCCTGTCGGGCTCTGTCGGGCTCTGTCGGGCTCTGTCGGGCTCTGTCGGGCTCTACTGGGCTCTACTGTTCCCTGTCGGGCCCTGTCGGGCTCTGTCGGGCCCTGTCGGGCTCTGTCGGGCTCTGTCGGGCCCTGTCGGGCCCTGTCGGGCTCTGTCGGGCTCTGTCGGGCTCTGTCGGGCTCTACTGGGCTCTGTCGGGATCTGTCGGGTTCTGTCGGGCTCTGTCGGGCTCTGTCGGGCCGTGTCGGGCCCTGTCGGGCTCTGTCGGGCCCTGTCGGGCTCTGTCGGGCTCTGTCGGGCTCTGTCGGGCTCTACTGGGCTCTACTGTTCCCTGTCGGACCCCGTCGGGCTCTGTCGGGCTCTGTCGGGCTCTGTCGGGATCTACTGGGCCCTGTCGGGCTCTGTCGGGCTCTGTCGGGCCCTGTCGGGCCCTGTCGGGCTCTGTCGGGTTCTGTCGGGCTCTGTCGGGCTCTGTCGGGCCCTGTCGGGCTCTGTCGGGCTCTGTCGGGCTCTACTGGGCCCTGTCGGGCTCTGTCGGGCCCTGTCGGGCTCTGTCGGGCTCTGTCGGGCTCTGTCGGGCTCTACTGGGCTCTACTGTTCCCTGTCGGGCCCTGTCGGGCTCTGTCGGGCTCTGTCAGGCTCTACTGGGCTCTGTCGGGCTCTGTCGGGTTCTGTCGGGCCCTGTCGGGCTCTGTCGGGCCTTGTCGGGCTCTACAGGGCTCTGTCGGGTTCTACTGGGCTCTACTGGGCGCTGTCGGGCTCTGTCAGGCTCTGTCGGGCTCTGTCGGGCTCTGTCGGGCTCTGTCGGGCTCTACTGTGCTCTGTCGGGCTCGGTCGGGCCCTGTCGGGCTCTGTCGGGCTCTGTCGGGCTCTGTCGGGCTCTACTGTGCTCTCTCGGGCTCTGTCGGGCCCTGGCGGGCCCTGTCAGGCTCTGTCGGGCTCTGTCGGGCTCTGTCGGGCTCTGTCGGGCCCTGTCGGGCTCTGTCGGGCTCTGTCGGGATCTGTCGGGCTCTGTCGGGCTCTGTCGGGCTCTACTGGGCTCTGTCGGGCTCTGTCGGGCCCTGTCGGGCTCTGTCGGGCTCTGTCGGGCTCTGTCATGGCCTATCGGGCTCTGTCGGGCTCTACTGGGCACTGTCGGGCCCTGTCGGGCCCTGTCGGGCTCTGTCGGGCCCTGTCGGGCGCTGTCGGGCTCTGTCGGGCTCTGTCGGGCTCTACTGGGCTCTGTCGGGCTCTGTCGGGCCCTGTCGGGCTCTGTCGGGCCCTGTCGGACTCTGTCGGGCTCTGTCGGGCTCTGTCAGGCTCTACTGGGCCCTGTCGGGCTCTATCGGGCACTGTCGGGCTCTTTCGGGCCCTGTCGGGCTCTGTCGGGCCCTGTCGGGCCCTGTCGGGCTTTGTCGGGCTCTGTCGAGCTCTGTCGGGCTCTGTGAGGCTCTACTGGGCCCTGTCGGGCTCTGTCGGGCTCTGTCGGGCCCTGTCGGGCTCTGTCGGGCTCTGTCGGGCTCTGTCGGGCTCTACTGGGCCCTGTCGGGCTCTGTCGGGCTCTGTCGGGCTCTACTGGGCTCTGTCGGGCCCTGTCGGGCTCTGTCGGGCTCTGTCGGGCTCTGTCGGGCTCTACTGGGCTCTGTCGAGCTCTGTCGGGCTCTGTCGGGCTCTGTCAGGCTCTACTGGGCTCTGTCGGGCTCTGTCGGGTTCTGTCGGGCTCTGTCGGGCTCTGTCGGGCCCTGTCGGGCTCTGTCGGGCTCTGTCAGGCTCTACTGGGCTCTACTGGGCCCTGTCGGTCTCTGTCGGGCCCTATCGGGCTCTGTCGGGCTCTGTCGGGCTCTACTGTGCTCTGTCGGGCTCTGTCGGGCTCTGTCGGGCTCTGTCGTGCTCTGTCGGGCTCTGTCGGGCTCTACTGGTCTCTGACGGGTTCTGTCGGGCCCTGTCGGGCCCTGTCGGGCTCTGTCGGGCTCTGTCGGGCTCTACTGCACCCTGTCGGGCCCTGTCGGGCTCTGTCGGGCTCTGTCGAGCTCTACTGGGCTCTGTCGGGCTCTGTCGGGCCCTGTCGGGCTCTACTGGGCCCTGTCGGGCCCTGTCGGGCTCTGTCGGGCTCTGTCGAGCTCTACTGGGCTCTGTCGGGCTCTGTCGGGCCCTGTCGGGCTCTGTCGGGCCCTGTCGGGCTCTGTCGGGCTCTGTCGGGCTCTGTCGGGCTCTACTGGGCCCTGTCGGGCTCTGTCGGGCTCTGTTGGGCTCTGTCGGGCCCTGTCCGGCTCTGTCGGGCTCTGTCGGGCCCTGTCGGGCCCTGTCGGGCTTTGTCGGGCTCTGTCGGGCTCTGTCGGGCTCTGTCGGGCTCTACTGGGCCCTGTCGGGCTCTGTCGGGCTCTGTCGGGCCCTCTCGGGCTCTGTCGGGCTCTGTCGGGCCCTGTCGGGCTCTGTCGGGCCCTGTCGGGCCCTGTCGGGCTCTGTCGGGCTCTGTCGGGCTCTACTGGGCTCTGTCGGGCTCTGTCGGGATCTGTCGGGCTCTGTCGGGCTCTGTCGGGCTCTACTGGGCTCTGTCGGGCCCTGTCGGGCCCTGTCGGGCTCTGTCGGGCTCTGTCGGGCTCTGTTGGGCCCTGTCGGGCTCTGTCGGGCTCTGTCGGGCCCTGTCGGGCCCTGTCGGGCTCTGTCGGGCTCTGTCGGGCTCTACTGGGCTCTGTCGGTCTCTGTCGGGCCCTGTCGGGCTCTGTCGGGCCCTGTCGGACTCTGTCGGGCTCTGTCGGGCTCTGTCAGGCTCTACTGGGCCCTGTCGGGCTCTATCGGGCACTGTCGGGCTCTTTCGGGCCCTGTCGGGCTCTGTCGGGCTCTGTCGGGCTCTACTGGGCCCTGTCGGGCTCTGTCGGGCTCTGTCGGGCCCTGTCGGGCCCTGTCGGGCTCTGTCGGGTTCTGTCGGGCTCTGTCGGGCTCTGTCGGGCCCTGTCGGGCTCTGTCGGGCTCTGTCGGGCTCTACTGGGCCCTGTCGGGCTCTGTCGGGCCCTGTCGGGCTCTGTCGGGCTCTGTCGGGCTCTGTCGGGCTCTACTGGGCTCTACTGTTCCCTGTCGGGCCCTGTCGGGCTCTGTCGGGCTCTGTCAGGCTCTACTGGGCTCTGTCGGGCTCTGTCGGGTTCTGTCGGGCCCTGTCGGGCTCTGTCGGGCCCTGTCGGGCTCTGTCGGGCTCTGTCGGGCCTTGTCGGGCTCTACTGGGCTCTGTCGGGTTCTACTGGGCTCTACTGGGCGCTGTCGGGCTCTGTCAGGCTCTGTCGGGCTCTGTCGGGCTCTGTCGGGCTCTGTCGGGCTCTACTGTGCTCTGTCGGGCTCGGTCGGGCCCTGTCGGGCTCTGTCGGGCTCTGTCGGGCTCTGTCGGGCTCTGTCGGGCTCTACTGTGCTCTCTCGGGCTCTGTCGGGCCCTGTCGGGCCCTGTCAGGCTCTGTCGGGCTCTGTCGGGCTCTGTAGGGCTCTGTCGGGCCCTGTCGGGCTCTACTGGGCTCTGTCGGGCTCTGTCGGGCCCTGTCGGGCTCTGTCGGGCTCTGTCGGGCTCTGTCGGGATCTACTGGGCTCTGTCGGGCTCTACTGGGCTCTGTCGGGCTCTGTCGGGCTCTGTCGGGCCCTGTAGGGCCCTGTCGGGCTCTGTCGGGCTCTGTCGGGCTCTACTGCGCCCTGTCGGGCCCTGTCGGGCTCTGTCGGGCTCTGTCGGGCTCTACTGGGCTCTGTCGGGCTCTGTCGGGCTCTGTCGGGCCCTGTCGGGCTCTACTGGGCTCTGTCGGGCTCTGTCGGGCCCTGTCGGGCTCTGTCGGGCCCTGTCGGACTCTGTCGGGCTCTGTCGGGCTCTGTCAGGCTCTACTGGGCCCTGTCGGGCTCTATCGGGCACTGTCGGGCTCTTTCGGGCCCTGTCGGGCTCTGTCGGGCCCTGTCGGGCCCTGTCGGGCTTTGTCGGGCTCTGTCGAGCTCTGTCGGGCTCTGTGAGGCTCTAATGGGCCCTGTCGGGCTCTGTCGGGCTCTGTCGGGCCCTGTCGGGCTCTGTCGGGCTCTGTCGGGCTCTGTCGGGCTCTACTGGGCCCTGTCGGGCTCTGTCGGGCTCTGTCGGGCTCTACTGGGCTCTGTCGGGCCCTGTCGGGCTCTGTCGGGCTCTGTCGGGCTCTGTCGGGCCCTGTCGGGCCCTGTCGAGCTCTGTCGGGCTCTGTCGGGCTCTGTCAGGCTCTACTGGGCTCTGTCGGGCTCTGTCGGGTTCTGTCGGGCTCTGTCGGGCTCTGTCGGGCCCTGTCGGGCTCTGTCGGGCTCTGTCAGGCTCTACTGGGCTCTACTGGGCCCTGTCGGGCTCTGTCGGTCCCTGTCGGGCTATGTCGGGCTCTGTCGGGCTCTACTGTGCTCTGTCGGGCTCTGTCGGGCTCTGTCGGGCTCTGTCGGGCTCTACTGGTCTCTGACGGGTTCTGTCGGGCCCTGTCGGGCCCTGTCGGGCTCTGTCGGGCTCTGTCGGGCTCTACTGCACCCTGTCGGGCCCTGTCGGGCTCTGTCGGGCTCTGTCGAGCTCTACTGGGCTCTGTCGGGCTCTGTCGGGCCCTGTCGGGCTCTACTGGGCCCTGTCGGGCCCTGTCGGGCTCTGTCGGGCTCTGTCGAGCTCTACTGGGCTCTGTCGGGCTCTGTCGGGCCCTGTCGGGCTCTGTCGGGCCCTGTCGGGCTCTGTCGGGCTCTGTCGGGCTCTGTCGGGCTCTACTGGGCCCTGTCGGGCTCTGTCGGGCTCTGTTGGGCTCTGTCGGGCCCTGTCCGGCTCTGTCGGGCTCTGTCGGGCTCTGTCGGGCCCTGTCGGGCTCTGTCGGGCCCTGTCGGGCCCTGTCGGGCTTTGTCGGGCTCTGTCGGGCTCTGTCGGGCTCTGTCGGGCTCTACTGGGCCCTGTCGGGCTCTGTCGGGCTCTGTCGGGCCCTCTCGGGCTCTGTCGGGCTCTGTCGGGCCCTGTCGGGCTCTGTCGGGCTCTGTCGGGCCCTGTCGGGCCCTGTCGGGCTCTGTCGGGCTCTGTCGGGCTCTACTGGGCTCTGTCGGGCTCTGTCGGGATCTGTCGGTCTCTGTCGGGCTCTGTCGGGCTCTACTGGGCTCTGTCGGGCCCTGTCGGGCCCTGTCGGGCTCTGTCGGGCTCTTTCGGGCTCTGTTGGGCCCTGTCGGGCTCTGTCGGGCTCTACTGGGCACTGTCGGGCCCTGTCGGGCTCTGTCGGGCTCTGTCGGGCCCTGTCGGGCCCTGTCGGGCTCTGTCGGGCTCTGTCGGGCTCTACTGGGCTCTGTCGGTCTCTGTCGGGCCCTGTCGGGCTCTGTCGGGCCCTGTCGGACTCTGTCGGGCTCTGTCGGGCTCTGTCAGGCTCTACTGGGCCCTGTCGGGCTCTATCGGGCACTGTCGGGCTCTTTCGGGCCCTGTCGGGCTCTGTCGGGCCCTGTCGAGCTCTGTCGGGCTCTGTGAGGCTCTACTGGGCCCTGTCGGGCTCTGTCGGGCCCTGTCGGGCTCTGTCGGGCTCTACTGGGCCCTGTCGGGCTCTGTCGGGCTCTGTCGGGCTCTGTCGGGCTCTACTGGGCTCTGTCGGGCCCTGTCGGGCTCTGTCGGGCTCTGTCGGGCTCTGTCCGGCCCTGTCGGGCCCTGTCGAGCTCTGTCGGGCTCTGTCGGGCTCTGTCAGGCTCTACTGGGCTCTGTCGGGCTCTGTCGGGTTCTGTCGGGCCCTGTCGGGCTCTGTCGGGCTCTGTCGGGCTCTACTGGGCTCTGTCGGGTTCTACTGGGCTCTACTGGGCCCTGTCGGGCTCTGTCGGGCTCTGTCCGGCTCTGTCGGGCTCTACTGTGCTCTGTCGGGGTCGGTCGGGCCCTGTCGGGCTCTGTCGGGCTCTGTCGGGCTCTGTCGGGCTCTGTCGGGCTCTACTGTGCTCTGTTGGGCTCTGTCGGGCCCTGTCGGGCCCTGTCAGGCTCTGTCGGGCTCTGTCGGGCTCTGTCGGGCTCTGTAGGGCTCTGTCGGGCCCTGTCGGGCTCTACTGGGCTCTGTCGGGCTCTGTCGGGCCCTGTCGGGCTCTGTCGGGCTCTGTCGGGCTCTGTCGGGCTCTACTGGGCTCTGTCGGGCTCTACTGGGCTCTGTCGGGCTCTGTCGGGCCCTGTAGGGCCCTGTCGGGCTCTGTCGGGCTCTGTCGGGCTCTACTGCGCCCTGTCGGGCCCTGTCGGGCTCTGTCGGGCTCTGTCGGGCTCTACTGGGCTCTGTCGGGCTCTGTCGGGCTCGTCGGGCGCTGTCGGGCTCTACTGGGCTCTGTCGGGCTCTGTCGGGCCCTGTCGGGCTCTGTCGGGCCCTGTCGGGCTCTGTCGGGCTCTACTGGGCTCTGTCGGGCTCTGTCGGGCTCTGTCGGGCCCTGTCGGGCTCTGTCGGGCTCTGTCGGGATCTGTCGGGCTCTGTCGGGCTCTGTCGGGCTCTACTGGGCTCTGTCGGGCCCTGTCGGGCCCTGTCGGGCCCTGTCGGGCTCTGTCGGGCTCTGTCGGGCTCTGTCGGGCCCTATCGGGCTCTGTCGGGCTCTACTGGGCACTGTCGGGCCCTGTCGGGCCCTGTCGGGCTCTGTCGGGCCCTGTCGGGCCCTGTCGGGCTCTGTCGGGCTCTGTCGGGCTCTACTGGGCTCTGTCGGGCTCTGTCGGGCTCTGTCGGGCCCTGTCGGGCCCTGTCGGGCTCTGTCGGGCTCTGTCGGGCTCTACTGGGCTCTGTCGGGCTCTGTCGGGCCCTGTCGGGCTCTGTCGGGCTCTGTCGGGCTCTGTCGGGCCCTGTCGGGCTCTACTGGGCTCTGTCGGGCTCTGTCGGGCCCTGTCGGGCTCTGTCGGGCCCTGTCGGACTCTGTCGGGCTCTGTCGGGCTCTGTCAGGCTCTACTGGGCCCTGTCGGGCTCTATCGGGCACTGTCGGGCTCTTTCGGGCCCTGTCGGGCTCTGTCGGGCCCTGTCGGGCCCTGTCGGGCTTTGTCGGGCTCTGTCGAGCTCTGTCGGGCTCTGTGAGGCTCTAATGGGCCCTGTCGGGCTCTGTCGGGCTCTGTCGGGCCCTGTCGGGCTCTGTCGGGCTCTGTCGGGCTCTGTCGGGCTCTACTGGGCCCTGTCGGGCTCTGTCGGGCTCTGTCGGGCTCTACTGGGCTCTGTCGGGCCCTGTCGGGCTCTGTCGGGCTCTGTCGGGCTCTGTCGGGCCCTGTCGGGCCCTGTCGAGCTCTGTCGGGCTCTGTCGGGCTCTGTCAGGCTCTACTGGGCTCTGTCGGGCCCTGTCGGGTTCTGTCGGGCTCTGTCGGGCTCTGTCGGGCCCTGTCGGGCTCTGTCGGGCTCTGTCAGGCTCTACTGGGCTCTACTGGGCCCTGTCGGGCTCTGTCGGTCCCTGTCGGGCTATGTCGGGCTCTGTCGGGCTCTACTGTGCTCTGTCGGGCTCTGTCGGGCTCTGTCGGGCTCTGTCGGGCTCTGTCGGGCTCTACTGGTCTCTGACGGGTTCTGTCGGGCCCTGTCGGGCCCTGTCGGGCTCTGTCGGGCTCTGTCGGGCTCTACTGCACCCTGTCGGGCCCTGTCGGGCTCTGTCGGGCTCTGTCGAGCTCTACTGGGCTCTGTCGGGCTCTGTCGGGCCCTGTCGGGCTCTACTGGGCCCTGTCGGGCCCTGTCGGGCTCTGTCGGGCTCTGTCGAGCTCTACTGGGCTCTGTCGGGCTCTGTCGGGCCCTGTCGGGCTCTGTCGGGCCCTGTCGGGCTCTGTCGGGCTCTGTCGGGCTCTGTCGGGCTCTACTGGGCCCTGTCGGGCTCTGTCGGGCTCTGTTGGGCTCTGTCGGGCCCTGTCCGGCTCTGTCGGGCTCTGTCGGGCTCTGTCGGGCCCTGTCGGGCTCTGTCGGGCCCTGTCGGGCCCTGTCGGGCTTTGTCGGGCTCTGTCGGGCTCTGTCGGGCTCTGTCGGGCTCTACTGGGCCCTGTCGGGCTCTGTCGGGCTCTGTCGGGCCCTCTCGGGCTCTGTCGGGCTCTGTCGGGCCCTGTCGGGCTCTGTCGGGCTCTGTCGGGCCCTGTCGGGCCCTGTCGGGCTCTGTCGGGCTCTGTCGGGCTCTACTGGGCTCTGTCGGGCTCTGTCGGGATCTGTCGGTCTCTGTCGGGCTCTGTCGGGCTCTACTGGGCTCTGTCGGGCCCTGTCGGGCCCTGTCGGGCTCTGTCGGGCTCTTTCGGGCTCTGTTGGGCCCTGTCGGGCTCTGTCGGGCTCTACTGGGCACTGTCGGGCCCTGTCGGGCTCTGTCGGGCTCTGTCGGGCCCTGTCGGGCCCTGTCGGGCTCTGTCGGGCTCTGTCGGGCTCTACTGGGCTCTGTCGGTCTCTGTCGGGCCCTGTCGGGCTCTGTCGGGCCCTGTCGGACTCTGTCGGGCTCTGTCGGGCTCTGTCAGGCTCTACTGGGCCCTGTCGGGCTCTATCGGGCACTGTCGGGCTCTTTCGGGCCCTGTCGGGCTCTGTCGGGCCCTGTCGAGCTCTGTCGGGCTCTGTGAGGCTCTACTGGGCCCTGTCGGGCTCTGTCGGGCCCTGTCGGGCTCTGTCGGGCTCTACTGGGCCCTGTCGGGCTCTGTCGGGCTCTGTCGGGCTCTGTCGGGCTCTACTGGGCTCTGTCGGGCCCTGTCGGGCTCTGTCGGGCTCTGTCGGGCTCTGTCGGGCCCTGTCGGGCCCTGTCGAGCTCTGTCGGGCTCTGTCGGGCTCTGTCAGGCTCTACTGGGCTCTGTCGGGCTCTGTCGGGTTCTGTCGGGCCCTGTCGGGCTCTGTCGGGCTCTGTCGGGCTCTACTGGGCTCTGTCGGGTTCTACTGGGCTCTACTGGGCCCTGTCGGGCTCTGTCGGGCTCTGTCGGGCTCTGTCGGGCTCTTCTGTGCTCTGTCGGGCTCTGTCGGGCCCTGTCGGGCCCTGTCAGGCTCTGTCGGGCTCTGTCGGGCTCTGTCGGGCTCTGTAGGGCTCTGTCGGGCCCTGTCGGGCTCTACTGGGCTCTGTCGGGCTCTGTCGGGCCCTGTCGGGCTCTGTCGGGCTCTGTCGGGCTCTGTCGGGCTCTACTGGGCTCTGTCGGGCTCTACTGGGCTCTGTCGGGCTCTGTCGGGCCCTGTAGGGCCCTGTCGGGCTCTGTCGGGCTCTGTCGGGCTCTACTGCGCCCTGTCGGGCCCTGTCGGGCTCTGTCGGGCTCTGTCGGGCTCTACTGGGCTCTGTCGGGCTCTGTCGGGCTCTGTCGGGCGCTGTCGGGCTCTACTGGGCTCTGTCGGGCTCTGTCGGGCCCTGTCGGGCTCTGTCGGGCCCTGTCGGGCTCTGTCGGGCTCTACTGGGCTCTGTCGGGCTCTGTCGGGCTCTGTCGGGCCCTGTCGGGCTCTGTCGGGCTCTGTCGGGATCTGTCGGGCTCTGTCGGGCTCTGTCGGGCTCTACTGGGCTCTGTCGGGCTCTGTCGGGCCCTGTCGGGCCCTGTCGGGCTCTGTCGGGCTCTGTCGGGCTCTGTCGGGCCCTATCGGGCTCTGTCGGGCTCTACTGGGCACTGTCGGGCCCTGTCGGGCCCTGTCGGGCTCTGTCGGGCCCTGTCGGGCCCTGTCGGGCTCTGTCGGGCTCTGTCGGGCTCTACTGGGCTCTGTCGGGCTCTGTCGGGCCCTGTCGGGCTCTGTCGGGCTCTGTCGGGCTCTACTGGGCTCTGTCGGGCTCTGTCGGGCCCTGTCGGGCTCTGTCGGGACCTGTCGGACTCTGTCGGGCTCTGTCGGGCTCTGTCAGGCTCTACTGGGCCCTGTCGGGCTCTATCGGGCACTGTCGGGCTCTTTCGGGCCCTGTCGGGCTCTGTCGGGCCCTGTCGGGCCCTGTCGGGCTTTGTCGGGCTCTGTCGAGCTCTGTCGGGCTCTGTGAGGCTCTACTGGGCCCTGTCGGGCTCTGTCGGGCTCTGTCGGGCCCTGTCGGGCTCTGTCGGGCTCTGTCGGGCTCTGTCGGGCTCTACTGGGCCCTGTCGGGCCCTGTCGGGCCCTGTCGGGCTCTGTCGGGCTCTGTCGGGCTCTGTCGGGCCCTGTCGGGCCCTGTCGAGCTCTGTCGGGCTCTGTCGGGCTCTGTCAGGCTCTACTGGGCTCTGTCGGGCTCTGTCGGGTTCTGTCGGGCCCTGTCGGGCCCTGTCGGGCCCTGTCGGGCCCTGTCGAACTCTGTCGGGCTCTGTTGGGCTCTGTCAGGCTCTACTGGGCTCTACTGGGCCCTGTCGGGCTCTGTCGGGCCCTGTCGGGCTCTGTCGGGCTCTGTCGGGCTCTACTGTGCTCTGTCGGGCTCTGTCGGGCTCTGTCGGGCTCTGTCGGGCTCTACTGTGCTCTGTCGGGCTCGGTCGGGCCCTGTCGGGCTCTGTCGGGCTCTGTCGGGCTCTGTCGGGCTCTGTCGGGCTCTACTGGTCTCTGACGGGTTCTGTCGGGCCCTGTCGGGCCCTGTCGGGCTCCGTCGGGCTCTGTCGGGCTCTACTGCACCCTGTCGGGCCCTGTCGGGCTCTGTCGGGCTCTGTCGAGCTCTACTGGGCTCTGTCGGGCTCTGTCGGGCTCTGTCGAGCTCTACTGGGCTCTGTCGGGCTCTATCGGGCCCTGTCGGGCTCTGTCGGGCTCTGTCGGGCTCTGTCAGGCTCTACTGGTCTCTGACGGGTTCTGTCGGGCCCTGTCGGGCTCTGTCGGGCTCTGTCGGGCTCTGTCGGGCTCTACTGGGCCCTGTCGGGCTCTGTCGGGCTCTGTTGGGCTCTGTCGGGCCCTGACCGGCTCTGTCGGGCTCTGTCGGGCCCTGTCGGGCTCTGTCGGGCCCTGTCGGGCCCTGTCGGGCTTTGTCGGGCTCTGTCGGGCTCTGTCGGGCTCTGTCGGGCTCTACTGGGCCCTGTCGGGCTCTGTCGGGCTCTGTCGGGCCCTCTCGGGCTCTGTCGGGCTCTGTCGGGCCCTGTCGGGCTCTGTCGGGCCCTGTCGGGCCCTGTCGGGCTCTGTCGGGCTCTGTCGGGCTCTACTGGGCTCTGTCGGGCTCTGCTGGGCCCTGTCGGGCCCTGTCGGGCCGTGTCGGGCTCTGTCGGGCTCTACTGGGCCCTGTCGGGCTCTGTCGGGCTCTGTCGGGCTCTGTCGGGCTCTGTCGGGCTCTACTGGGCTCTACTGTTCCCTGTCGGGCCCTGTCGGGCTCTGTCGGGCCCTGTCGGGCTCTGTCGGGCTCTGTCGGGCCCTGTCGGGCCCTGTCGGGCTCTGTCGGGTTCTGTCGGGCTCTGTCGGGCTCTGTCGGGCCCTGTCGGGCTCTGTCGGGCTCTGTCGGGCTCTACTGGGCCCTGTCGGGCTCTGTCGGGCCCTGTCGGGCTCTGTCGGGCTCTGTCGGGCTCTGTCGGGCTCTACTGGGCTCTACTGTTCCCTGTCGGGCCCTGTCGGGCTCTGTCGGGCTCTGTCAGGCTCTACTGGGCTCTGTCGGGCTCTGTCGGGTTCTGTCGGGCCCTGTCGGGCTCTGTCGGGCCCTGTCGGGCTCTGTCGGGCTCTGTCGGGCCTTGTCGGGCTCTACTGGGCTCTGTCGGGTTCTACTGGGCTCTACTGGGCGCTGTCGGGCTCTGTCAGGCTCTGTCGGGCTCTGTCGGGCTCTGTCGGGCTCTGTCGGGCTCTACTGTGCTCTGTCGGGCTCGGTCGGGCCCTGTCGGGCTCTGTCGGGCTCTGTCGGGCTCTGTCGGGCTCTGTCGGGCTCTACTGTGCTCTCTCGGGCTCTGTCGGGCCCTGGCGGGCCCTGTCAGGCTCTGTCGGGCTCTGTCGGGCTCTGTCGGGCTCTGTCGGGCCCTGTCGGGCTCTGTCGGGCTCTGTCGGGATCTGTCGGGCTCTGTCGGGCTCTGTCGGGCTCTACTGGGCTCTGTCGGGCTCTGTCGGGCCCTGTCGGGCTCTGTCGGGCTCTGTCGGGCTCTGTCGGGCCCTATCGGGCTCTGTCGGGCTCTACTGGGCACTGTCGGGCCCTGTCGGGCCCTGTCGGGCTCTGTCGGGCCCTGTCGGGCGCTGTCGGGCTCTGTCGGGCTCTGTCGGGCTCTACTGGGCTCTGTCGGGCTCTGTCGGGCCCTGTCGGGCTCTGTCGGGCCCTGTCGGACTCTGTCGGGCTCTGTCGGGCTCTGTCAGGCTCTACTGGGCCCTGTCGGGCTCTATCGGGCACTGTCGGGCTCTTTCGGGCCCTGTCGGGCTCTGTCGGGCCCTGTCGGGCCCTGTCGGGCTTTGTCGGGCTCTGTCGAGCTCTGTCGGGCTCTGTGAGGCTCTACTGGGCCCTGTCGGGCTCTGTCGGGCTCTGTCGGGCCCTGTCGGGCTCTGTCGGGCTCTGTCGGGCTCTGTCGGGCTCTACTGGGCCCTGTCGGGCTCTGTCGGGCTCTGTCGGGCTCTACTGGGCTCTGTCGGGCCCTGTCGGGCTCTGTCGGGCTCTGTCGGGCTCTGTCGGGCCCTATCGGGCCCTGTCGAGCTCTGTCGGGCTCTGTCGGGCTCTGTCAGGCTCTACTGGGCTCTGTCGGGCTCTGTCGGGTTCTGTCGGGCTCTGTCGGGCTCTGTCGGGCCCTATCGGGCTCTGTCGGGCTCTGTCGGGCTCTACTGTGCTCTGTCGGGCTCTGTCGGGCTCTGTCGGGCTCTGTCGGGCTCTGTCGGGCTCTGTCGGGCTCTACTGGTCTCTGACGGGTTCTGTCGGGCCCTGTCGGGCCCTGTCGGGCTCTGTCGGGCTCTGTCGGGCTCTACTGCACCCTGTCGGGCCCTGTCGGGCTCTGTCGGGCTCTGTCGAGCTCTACTGGGCTCTGTCGGGCTCTGTCGGGCCCTGTCGGGCTCTACTGGGCCCTGTCGGGCCCTGTCGGGCTCTGTCGGGCTCTGTCGAGCTCTACTGGGCTCTGTCGGGCTCTGTCGGGCCCTGTCGGGCTCTGTCGGGCTCTGTCGGGCTCTGTCGGGCTCTACTGGGCCCTGTCGGGCTCTGTCGGGCTCTGTTGGGCTCTGTCGGGCCCTGTCCGGCTCTGTCGGGCTCTGTCGGGCCCTGTCGGGCCCTGTCGGGCTCTGTCGGGCCCTGTCGGGCCCTGTCGGGCTTTGTCGGGCTCTGTCAGGCTCTGTCGGGCTCTGTCGGGCTCTACTGGGCCCTGTCGGGCTCTGTCGGGCTCTGTCGGGCCCTCTCGGGCTCTGTCGGGCTCTGTCGGGCCCTGTCGGGCTCTGTCGGGCCCTGTCGGGCCCTGTCGGGCTCTGTCGGGCTCTGTCGGGCTCTACTGGGCTCTGTCGGGCTCTGTCGGGATCTGTCGGGCTCTGTCGGGCTCTGTCGGGCTCTACTGGGCTCTGTCGGGCCCTGTCGGGCCCTGTCGGGCTCTGTCGGGCTCTGTCGGGCTCTGTTGGGCCCTGTCGGGCTCTGTCGGGCTCTACTGGGCACTGTCGGGCCCTGTCGGGCTCTGTCGGGCTCTGTCGGGCCCTGTCGGGCCCTGTCGGGCTCTGTCGGGCTCTGTCGGGCTCTACTGGGCTCTGTCGGTCTCTGTCGGGCCCTGTCGGGCTCTGTCGGGCCCTGTCGGACTCTGTCGGGCTCTGTCGGGCTCTGTCAGGCTCTACTGGGCCCTGTCGGGCTCTATCGGGCACTGTCGGGCTCTTTCGGGCCCTGTCGGGCTCTGTCGGGCTCTGTCGGGCTCTACTGGGCCCTGTCGGGCTCTGTCGGGCTCTGTCGGGCCCTGTCGGGCCCTGTCGGGCTCTGTCGGGTTCTGTCGGGCTCTGTCGGGCTCTGTCGGGCCCTGTCGGGCTCTGTCGGGCTCTGTCGGGCTCTACTGGGCCCTGTCGGGCTCTGTCGGGCCCTGTCGGGCTCTGTCGGGCTCTGTCGGGCTCTGTCGGGCTCTACTGGGCTCTACTGTTCCCTGTCGGGCCCTGTCGGGCTCTGTCGGGCTCTGTCAGGCTCTACTGGGCTCTGTCGGGCTCTGTCGGGTTCTGTCGGGCCCTGTCGGGCTCTGTCGGGCTCTGTCGGGCCTTGTCGGGCTCTACTGGGCTCTGTCGGGTTCTACTGGGCTCTACTGGGCGCTGTCGGGCTCTGTCAGGCTCTGTCGGGCTCTGTCGGGCTCTGTCGGGCTCTGTCGGGCTCTACTGTGCTCTGTCGGGCTCGGTCGGGCCCTGTCGGGCTCTGTCGGGCTCTGTCGGGCTCTGTCGGGCTCTGTCGGGCTCTACTGTGCTCTCTCGGGCTCTGTCGGGCCCTGTCGGGCCCTGTCAGGCTCTGTCGGGCTCTGTCGGGCTCTGTCGGGCTCTGTCGGGCTCTGTCGGGCTCTGTCGGGCTCTACTGGGCTCTACTGTTCCCTGTCGGGCCCTGTCGGGCTCTGTCGGGCCCTGTCGGGCTCTGTCGGGCTCTGTCGGGCCCTGTCGGGCCCTGTCGGGCTCTGTCGGGTTCTGTCGGGCTCTGTCGGGCTCTGTCGGGCCCTGTCGGGCTCTGTCGGGCTCTGTCGGGCTCTACTGGGCCCTGTCGGGCTCTGTCGGGCCCTGTCGGGCTCTGTCGGGCTCTGTCGGGCTCTGTCGGGCTCTACTGGGCTCTACTGTTCCCTGTCGGGCCCTGTCGGGCTCTGTCGGGCTCTGTCAGGCTCTACTGGGCTCTGTCGGGCTCTGTCGGGTTCTGTCGGGCCCTGTCGGGCTCTGTCGGGCCCTGTCGGGCTCTGTCGGGCTCTGTCGGGCCTTGTCGGGCTCTACTGGGCTCTGTCGGGTTCTACTGGGCTCTACTGGGCGCTGTCGGGCTCTGTCAGGCTCTGTCGGGCTCTGTCGGGCTCTGTCGGGCTCTACTGTGCTCTGTCGGGCTCGGTCGGGCCCTGTCGGGCTCTGTCGGGCTCTGTCGGGCTCTGTCGGGCCCTGTCGGGCTCTGTCGGGCTCTGTCGGGCTCTGTCAGGCTCTACTGGGCCCTGTCGGGCTCTATCGGGCACTGTCGGGCTCTTTCGGGCCCTGTCGGGCTCTGTCGGGCCCTGTCGGGCCCTGTCGGGCTTTGTCGGGCTCTGTCGAGCTCTGTCGGGCTCTGTGAGGCTCTACTGGGCCCTGTCGGGCTCTGTCGGGCTCTGTCGGGCCCTGTCGGGCTCTGTCGGGCTCTGTCGGGCTCTGTCGGGCTCTACTGGGCCCTGTCGGGCTCTGTCGGGCTCTGTCGGGCTCTACTGGGCTCTGTCGGGCCCTGTCGGGCTCTGTCGGGCTCTGTCGGGCTCTGTCGGGCCCTATCGGGCCCTGTCGAGCTCTGTCGGGCTCTGTCGGGCTCTGTCAGGCTCTACTGGGCTCTGTCGGGCTCTGTCGGGTTCTGTCGGGCTCTGTCGGGCTCTGTCGGGCCCTATCGGGCTCTGTCGGGCTCTGTCGGGCTCTACTGTGCTCTGTCGGGCTCTGTCGGGCTCTGTCGGGCTCTGTCGGGCTCTGTCGGGCTCTGTCGGGCTCTACTGGTCTCTGACGGGTTCTGTCGGGCCCTGTCGGGCCCTGTCGGGCTCTGTCGGGCTCTGTCGGGCTCTACTGCACCCTGTCGGGCCCTGTCGGGCTCTGTCGGGCTCTGTCGAGCTCTACTGGGCTCTGTCGCGCTCTGTCGGGCCCTCTCGGGCTCTACTGGGCCCTGTCGGGCCCTGTCGGGCTCTGTCGGGCTCTGTCGAGCTCTACTGGGCTCTGTCGGGCTCTGTCGGGCCCTGTCGGGCTCTGTCGGGCTCTGTCGGGCTCTGTCGGGCTCTACTGGGCCCTGTCGGGCTCTGTCGGGCTCTGTTGGGCTCTGTCGGGCCCTGTCCGGCTCTGTCGGGCTCTGTCGGGCCCTGTCGGGCCCTGTCGGGCTCTGTCGGGCCCTGTCGGGCCCTGTCGTGCTTTGTCGGGCTCTGTCGGGCTCTGTCGGGCTCTGTCGGGCTCTACTGGGCCCTGTCGGGCTCTGTCGGGCTCTGTCGGGCCCTCTCGGGCTCTGTCGGGCTCTGTCGGGCCCTGTCGGGCTCTGTCGGGCCCTGTCGGGCCCTGTCGGGCTCTGTCGGGCTCTGTCGGGCTCTACTGGGCTCTGTCGGGCTCTGTCGGGATCTGTCGGGCTCTGTCGGGCTCTGTCGGGCTCTACTGGGCTCTGTCGGGCCCTGTCGGGCCCTGTCGGGCTCTGTCGGGCTCTGTCGGGCTCTGTTGGGCCCTGTCGGGCTCTGTCGGGCTCTACTGGGCACTGTCGGGCCCTGTCGGGCTCTGTCGGGCTCTGTCGGGCCCTGTCGGGCCCTGTCGGGCTCTGTCGGGCTCTGTCGGGCTCTACTGGGCTCTGTCGGTCTCTGTCGGGCCCTGTCGGGCTCTGTCGGGCCCTGTCGGACTCTGTCGGGCTCTGTCGGGCTCTGTCAGGCTCTACTGGGCCCTGTCGGGCTCTATCGGGCACTGTCGGGCTCTTTCGGGCCCTGTCGGGCTCTGTCGGGCTCTGTCGGGCTCTACTGGGCCCTGTCGGGCTCTGTCGGGCTCTGTCGGGCCCTGTCGGGCCCTGTCGGGCTCTGTCGGGTTCTGTCGGGCTCTGTCGGGCTCTGTCGGGCCCTGTCGGGCTCTGTCGGGCTCTGTCGGGCTCTACTGGGCCCTGTCGGGCTCTGTCGGGCCCTGTCGGGCTCTGTCGGGCTCTGTCGGGCTCTGTCGGGCTCTACTGGGCTCTACTGTTCCCTGTCGGGCCCTGTCGGGCTCTGTCGGGCTCTGTCAGGCTCTACTGGGCTCTGTCGGGCTCTGTCGGGTTCTGTCGGGCCCTGTCGGGCTCTGTCGGGCTCTGTCGGGCCTTGTCGGGCTCTACTGGGCTCTGTCGGGTTCTACTGGGCTCTACTGGGCGCTGTCGGGCTCTGTCAGGCTCTGTCGGGCTCTGTCGGGCTCTGTCGGGCTCTGTCGGGCTCTACTGTGCTCTGTCGGGCTCGGTCGGGCCCTGTCGGGCTCTGTCGGGCTCTGTCGGGCTCTGTCGGGCTCTGTCGGGCTCTACTGTGCTCTCTCGGGCTCTGTCGGGCCCTGTCGGGCCCTGTCAGGCTCTGTCGGGCTCTGTCGGGCTCTGTCGGGCTCTGTAGGGCTCTGTCGGGCCCTGTCGGGCTCTACTGGGCTCTGTCGGGCTCTGTCGGGCCCTGTCGGGCTCTGTCGGGCTCTGTCGGGCTCTGTCGGGCTCTACTGGGCTCTGTCGGGCTCTACTGGGCTCTGTCGGGCTCTGTCGGGCTCTGTCGGGCCCTGTAGGGCCCTGTCGGGCTCTGTCGGGCTCTGTCGGGCTCTACTGCGCCCTGTCGGGCCCTGTCGGGCTCTGTCGGGCTCTGTCGGGCTCTACTGGGCTCTGTCGGGCTCTGTCGGGCTCTGTCGGGCCCTGTCGGGCTCTACTGGGCTCTGTCGGGCTCTGTCGGGCCCTGTCGGGCTCTGTCGGGCCCTGTCGGGCTCTGTCGGGCTCTACTGGGCTCTGTCGGGCTCTGTCGGGCCCTGTCGGGCTCTGTCGGGCTCTGTCGGGATCTGTCGGGCTCTGTCGGGCTCTGTCGGGCTCTACTGGGCTCTGTCGGGCTCTGTCGGGCCCTGTCGGGCTCTGTCGGGCTCTGTCGGGCCCTGTCGGGCCCTATCGGGCTCTGTCGGGCTCTACTGGGCACTGTCGGGCCCTGTCGGGCCCTGTCGGGCTCTGTCGGGCCCTGTCGGGCGCTGTCGGGCTCTGTCGGGCTCTGTCGGGCTCTACTGGGCTCTGTCGGGCTCTGTCGGGCCCTGTCGGGCTCTGTCGGGCCCTGTCGGACTCTGTCGGGCTCTGTCAGGCTCTGTCAGGCTCTACTGGGCCCTGTCGGGCTCTATCGGGCACTGTCGGGCTCTTTCGGGCCCTGTCGGGCTCTGTCGGGCCCTGTCGGGCCCTGTCGGGCTTTGTCGGGCTCTGTCGAGCTCTGTCGGGCTCTGTGAGGCTCTACTGGGCCCTGTCGGGCTCTGTCGGGCTCTGTCGGGCCCTGTCGGGCTCTGTCGGGCTCTGTCGGGCTCTGTCGGGCTCTACTGGGCCCTGTCGGGCTCTGTCGGGCTCTGTCGGGCTCTACTGGGCTCTGTCGGGCTCTGTCGGGCTCTGTCGGGCTCTGTCGGGCTCTGTCGGGCCCTGTCGGGCCCTGTCGAGCTCTGTCGGGCTCTGTCGGGCTCTGTCAGGCTCTACTGGGCTCTGTCGGGCTCTGTCGGGTTCTGTCGGGCTCTGTCGGGCTCTGTCGGGCCCTGTCGGGCTCTGTCGGGCTCTGTCAGGCTCTACTGGGCTCTACTGGGCCCTGTCGGGCTCTGTCGGGCCCTGTCGGGCTCTGTCGGGCTCTGTCGGGCTCTACTGTGCTCTGTCGGGCTCTGTCGGGCTCTGTCGGGCTCTGTCGGGCTCTGTCGGGCTCTACTGTGGTCTGTCGGGCTCGGTCGGGCCCTGTCGGGCTCTGTCGGGCTCTGTCGGGCTCTGTCGGGCTCTGTCGGGCTCTACTGGTCTCTGACGGGTTCTGTCGGGCCCTGTCGGGCCCTGTCGGGCTCTGTCGGGCTCTGTCGGGCTCTACTGCACCCTGTCGGGCCCTGTCGGGCTCTGTCGGGCTCTGTCGAGCTCTACTGGGCTCTGTCGGGCTCTGTCGGGCCCTGTCGGGCTCTACTGGGCCCTGTCGGGCCCTGTCGGGCTCTGTCGGGCTCTGTCGAGCTCTACTGGGCTCTGTCGGGCTCTGTCGGGCCCTGTCGGGCTCTGTCGGGCCCTGTCGGGCTCTGTCGGGCTCTGTCGGGCTCTGTCGGGCTCTACTGGGCCCTGTCGGGCTCTGTCGGGCTCTGTTGGGCTCTGTCGGGCCCTGTCCGGCTCTGTCGGGCTCTGTCGGGCCCTGTCGGGCCCTGTCGGGCTCTGTCGGGCCCTGTCGGGCCCTGTCGGGCTTTGTCGGGCTCTGTCGGGCTCTGTCGGGCTCTGTCGGGCTCTACTGGGCCCTGTCGGGCTCTGTCGGGCTCTGTCGGGCCCTCTCGGGCTCTGTCGGGCTCTGTCGGGCCCTGTCGGGCTCTGTCGGGCCCTGTCGGGCCCTGTCGGGCTCTGTCGGGCTCTGTCGGGCTCTACTGGGCTCTGTCGGGCTCTGTCGGGATCTGTCGGGCTCTGTCGGGCTCTGTCGGGCTCTACTGGGCTCTGTCGGGCCCTGTCGGGCCCTGTCGGGCTCTGTCGGGCTCTGTCGGGCTCTGTTGGGCCCTGTCGGGCTCTGTCGGGCTCTACTGGGCACTGTCGGGCCCTGTCGGGCTCTGTCGGGCTCTGTCGGGCCCTGTCGGGCCCTGTCGGGCTCTGTCGGGCTCTGTCGGGCTCTACTGGGCTCTGTCGGTCTCTGTCGGGCTCTGTCGGGCTCTGTCGGGCCCTGTCGGAATCTGTCGGGCTCTGTCGGGCTCTGTCAGGCTCTACTGGGCCCTGTCGGGCTCTATCGGGCACTGTCGGGCTCTTTCGGGCCCTGTCGGGCTCTGTCGGGCTCTGTCGGGCTCTACTGGGCCCTGTCGGGCTCTGTCGGGCTCTGTCGGGCCCTGTCGGGCCCTGTCGGGCTCTGTCGGGTTCTGTCGGGCTCTGTCGGGCTCTGTCGGGCCCTGTCGGGCTCTGTCGGGCTCTGTCGGGCTCTACTGGGCCCTGTCGGGCTCTGTCGGGCCCTGTCGGGCTCTGTCGGGCTCTGTCGGGCTCTGTCGGGCTCTACTGGGCTCTACTGTTCCCTGTCGGGCCCTGTCGGGCTCTGTCGGGCTCTGTCAGGCTCTACTGGGCTCTGTCGGGCTCTGTCGGGTTCTGTCGGGCCCTGTCGGGCTCTGTCGGGCCCTGTCGGGCTCTGTCGGGCTCTGTCGGGCCTTGTCGGGCTCTACTGGGCTCTGTCGGGTTCTACTGGGCTCTACTGGGCGCTGTCGGGCTCTGTCAGGCTCTGTCGGGCTCTGTCGGGCTCTGTCGGGCTCTGTCGGGCTCTACTGTGCTCTGTCGGGCTCGGTCGGGCCCTGTCGGGCTCTGTCGGGCTCTGTCGGGCTCTGTCGGGCTCTGTCGGGCTCTACTGTGCTCTCTCGGGCTCTGTCGGGCCCTGTCGGGCCCTGTCAGGCTCTGTCGGGCTCTGTCGGGCTCTGTCGGGCTCTGTAGGGCTCTGTCGGGCCCTGTCGGGCTCTACTGGGCTCTGTCGGGCTCTGTCGGGCCCTGTCGGGCTCTGTCGGGCTCTGTCGGGCTCTGTCGGGCTCTACTGGGCTCTGTCGGGCTCTACTGGGCTCTGTCGGGCTCTGTCGGGCTCTGTCGGGCCCTGTAGGGCCCTGTCGGGCTCTGTCGGGCTCTGTCGGGCTCTACTGCGCCCTGTCGGGCCCTGTCGGGCTCTGTCGGGCTCTGTCGGGCTCTACTGGGCTCTGTCGGGCTCTGTCGGGCTCTGTCGGGCCCTGTCGGGCTCTACTGGGCTCTGTCGGGCTCTGTCGGGCCCTGTCGGGCTCTGTCGGGCCCTGTCGGGCTCTGTCGGGCTCTACTGGGCTCTGTCGGGCTCTGTCGGGCCCTGTCGGGCTCTGTCGGGCTCTGTCGGGATCTGTCGGGCTCTGTCGGGCTCTGTCGGGCTCTACTGGGCTCTGTCGGGCTCTGTCGGGCCCTGTCGGGCTCTGTCGGGCTCTGTCAGGCTCTGTCGGGCCCTATCGGGCTCTGTCGGGCTCTACTGGGCACTGTCGGGCCCTGTCGGGCCCTGTCGGGCTCTGTCGGGCCCTGTCGGGCTCTACTGGGCTCTGTCGGGCTCTGTCGGGCCCTGTCGGGCTCTGTCGGGCTCTGTCGGGCTCTGTCGGGCTCTACTGGGCTCTGTCGGGCTCTACTGGGCTCTGTCGGGCTCTGTCGGGCTCTGTCGGGCCCTGTAGGGCCCTGTCGGGCTCTGTCGGGCTCTGTCGGGCTCTACTGCGCCCTGTCGGGCCCTGTCGGGCTCTGTCGGGCTCTGTCGGGCTCTACTGGGCTCTGTCGGGCTCTGTCGGGCTCTGTCGGGCCCTGTCGGGCTCTACTGGGCTCTGTCGGGCTCTGTCGGGCCCTGTCGGGCTCTGTCGGGCCCTGTCGGGCTCTGTCGGGCTCTACTGGGCTCTGTCGGGCTCTGTCGGGCCCTGTCGGGCTCTGTCGGGCTCTGTCGGGATCTGTCGGGCTCTGTCGGGCTCTGTCGGGCTCTACTGGGCTCTGTCGGGCTCTGTCGGGCCCTGTCGGGCTCTGTCGGGCTCTGTCGGGCTCTGTCGGGCCCTATCGGGCTCTGTCGGGCTCTACTGGGCACTGTCGGGCCCTGTCGGGCCCTGTCGGGCTCTGTCGGGCCCTGTCGGGCGCTGTCGGGCTCTGTCGGGCTCTGTCGGGCTCTACTGGGCTCTGTCGGGCTCTGTCGGGCCCTGTCGGGCTCTGTCGGGCCCTGTCGGACTCTGTCGGGCTCTGTCGGGCTCTGTCAGGCTCTACTGGGCCCTGTCGGGCTCTATCGGGCACTGTCGGGCTCTTTCGGGCCCTGTCGGGCTCTGTCGGGCCCTGTCGGGCCCTGTCGGGCTTTGTCGGGCTCTGTCGAGCTCTGTCGGGCTCTGTGAGGCTCTACTGGGCCCTGTCGGGCTCTGTCGGGCTCTGTCGGGCCCTGTCGGGCTCTGTCGGGCTCTGTCGGGCTCTGTCGGGCTCTACTGGGCCCTGTCGGGCTCTGTCGGGCTCTGTCGGGCTCTACTGGGCTCTGTCGGGCCCTGTCGGGCTCTGTCGGGCTCTGTCGGGCTCTGTCGGGCCCTGTCGGGCCCTGTCGAGCTCTGTCGGGCTCTGTCGGGCTCTGTCAGGCTCTACTGGGCTCTGTCGGGCTCTGTCGGGTTCTGTCGGGCTCTGTCGGGCTCTGTCGGGCCCTGTCGGGCTCTGTCGGGCTCTGTCAGGCTCTACTGGGCTCTACTGGGCCCTGTCGGGCTCTGTCGGGCCCTATCGGGCTCTGTCGGGCTCTGTCGGGCTCTACTGTGCTCTGTCGGGCTCTGTCGGGCTCTGTCGGGCTCTGTCGGGCTCTGTCGGGCTCTACTGTGGTCTGTCGGGCTCGGTCGGGCCCTGTCGGGCTCTGTCGGGCTCTGTCGGGCTCTGTCGGGCTCTGTCGGGCTCTACTGGTCTCTGACGGGTTCTGTCGGGCCCTGTCGGGCCCTGTCGGGCTCTGTCGGGCTCTGTCGGGCTCTACTGCACCCTGTCGGGCCCTGTCGGGCTCTGTCGGGCTCTGTCGAGCTCTACTGGGCTCTGTCGGGCTCTGTCGGGCCCTGTCGGGCTCTACTGGGCCCTGTCGGGCCCTGTCGGGCTCTGTCGGGCTCTGTCGAGCTCTACTGGGCTCTGTCGGGCTCTGTCGGGCCCTGTCGGGCTCTGTCGGGCCCTGTCGGGCTCTGTCGGGCTCTGTCGGGCTCTGTCGGGCTCTACTGGGCCCTGTCGGGCTCTGTCGGGCTCTGTTGGGCTCTGTCGGGCCCTGTCCGGCTCTGTCGGGCTCTGTCGGGCCCTGTCGGGCCCTGTCGGGCTCTGTCGGGCCCTGTCGGGCCCTGTCGGGCTTTGTCGGGCTCTGTCGGGCTCTGTCGGGCTCTGTCGGGCTCTACTGGGCCCTGTCGGGCTCTGTCGGGCTCTGTCGGGCCCTCTCGGGCTCTGTCGGGCTCTGTCGGGCCCTGTCGGGCTCTGTCGGGCCCTGTCGGGCCCTGTCGGGCTCTGTCGGGCTCTGTCGGGCTCTACTGGGCTCTGTCGGGCTCTGTCGGGATCTGTCGGGCTCTGTCGGGCTCTGTCGGGCTCTACTGGGCTCTGTCGGGCCCTGTCGGGCCCTGTCGGGCTCTGTCGGGCTCTGTCGGGCTCTGTTGGGCCCTGTCGGGCTCTGTCGGGCTCTACTGGGCACTGTCGGGCCCTGTCGGGCTCTGTCGGGCTCTGTCGGGCCCTGTCGGGCCCTGTCGGGCTCTGTCGGGCTCTGTCGGGCTCTACTGGGCTCTGTCGGTCTCTGTCGGGCTCTGTCGGGCTCTGTCGGGCCCTGTCGGACTCTGTCGGGCTCTGTCGGGCTCTGTCAGGCTCTACTGGGCCCTGTCGGGCTCTATCGGGCACTGTCGGGCTCTTTCGGGCCCTGTCGGGCTCTGTCGGGCTCTGTCGGGCTCTACTGGGCCCTGTCGGGCTCTGTCGGGCTCTGTCGGGCCCTGTCGGGCCCTGTCGGGCTCTGTCGGGTTCTGTCGGGCTCTGTCGGGCTCTGTCGGGCCCTGTCGGGCTCTGTCGGGCTCTGTCGGGCTCTACTGGGCCCTGTCGGGCTCTGTCGGGCCCTGTCGGGCTCTGTCGGGCTCTGTCGGGCTCTGTCGGGCTCTACTGGGCTCTACTGTTCCCTGTCGGGCCCTGTCGGGCTCTGTCGGGCTCTGTCAGGCTCTACTGGGCTCTGTCGGGCTCTGTCGGGTTCTGTCGGGCCCTGTCGGGCTCTGTCGGGCCCTGTCGGGCTCTGTCGGGCTCTGTCGGGCCTTGTCGGGCTCTACTGGGCTCTGTCGGGTTCTACTGGGCTCTACTGGGCGCTGTCGGGCTCTGTCAGGCTCTGTCGGGCTCTGTCGGGCTCTGTCGGGCTCTGTCGGGCTCTACTGTGCTCTGTCGGGCTCGGTCGGGCCCTGTCGGGCTCTGTCGGGCTCTGTCGGGCTCTGTCGGGCTCTGTCGGGCTCTACTGTGCTCTCTCGGGCTCTGTCGGGCCCTGTCGGGCCCTGTCAGGCTCTGTCGGGCTCTGTCGGGCTCTGTCGGGCTCTGTAGGGCTCTGTCGGGCCCTGTCGGGCTCTACTGGGCTCTGTCGGGCTCTGTCGGGCCCTGTCGGGCTCTGTCGGGCTCTGTCGGGCTCTGTCGGGCTCTACTGGGCTCTGTCGGGCTCTACTGGGCTCTGTCGGGCTCTGTCGGGCTCTGTCGGGCCCTGTAGGGCCCTGTCGGGCTCTGTCGGGCTCTGTCGGGCTCTACTGCGCCCTGTCGGGCCCTGTCGGGCTCTGTCGGGCTCTGTCGGGCTCTACTGGGCTCTGTCGGGCTCTGTCGGGCTCTGTCGGGCCCTGTCGGGCTCTACTGGGCTCTGTCGGGCTCTGTCGGGCCCTGTCGGGCTCTGTCGGGCCCTGTCGGGCTCTGTCGGGCTCTACTGGGCTCTGTCGGGCTCTGTCGGGCCCTGTCGGGCTCTGTCGGGCTCTGTCGGGATCTGTCGGGCTCTGTCGGGCTCTGTCGGGCTCTACTGGGCTCTGTCGGGCTCTGTCGGGCCCTGTCGGGCTCTGTCGGGCTCTGTCGGGCTCTGTCGGGCCCTATCGGGCTCTGTCGGGCTCTACTGGGCACTGTCGGGCCCTGTCGGGCCCTGTCGGGCTCTGTCGGGCCCTGTCGGGCGCTGTCGGGCTCTGTCGGGCTCTGTCGGGCTCTACTGGGCTCTGTCGGGCTCTGTCGGGCCCTGTCGGGCTCTGTCGGGCCCTGTCGGACTCTGTCGGGCTCTGTCGGGCTCTGTCAGGCTCTACTGGGCCCTGTCGGGCTCTATCGGGCACTGTCGGGCTCTTTCGGGCCCTGTCGGGCTCTGTCGGGCTCTACTGGGCCCTGTCGGGCTTTGTCGGGCTCTGTCGAGCTCTGTCGGGCTCTGTGAGGCTCTACTGGGCCCTGTCGGGCTCTGTCGGGCTCTGTCGGGCCCTGTCGGGCTCTGTCGGGCTCTGTCGGGCTCTGTCGGGCTCTACTGGGCCCTGTCGGGCTCTGTCGGGCTCTGTCGGGCTCTACTGGGCTCTGTCGGGCCCTGTCGGGCTCTGTCGGGCTCTGTCGGGCTCTGTCGGGCCCTGTCGGGCCCTGTCGAGCTCTGTCGGGCTCTGTCGGGCTCTGTCAGGCTCTACTGGGCTCTGTCGGGCTCTGTCGGGTTCTGTCGGGCTCTGTCGGGCTCTGTCGGGCCCTGTCGGGCTCTGTCGGGCTCTGTCAGGCTCTACTGGGCTCTACTGGGCCCTGTCGGGCTCTGTCGGGCCCTGTCGGGCTCTGTCGGGCTCTGTCGGACTCTACTGTGCTCTGTCGGGCTCTGTCGGGCTCTGTCGGGCTCTGTCGGGCTCTGTCGGGCTCTACTGTGGTCTGTCGGGCTCGGTCGGGCCCTGTCGGGCTCTGTCGGGCTCTGTCGGGCTCTGTCGGGCTCTGTCGGGCTCTACTGGTCTCTGACGGGTTCTGTCGGGCCCTGTCGGGCCCTGTCGGGCTCTGTCGGGCTCTGTCGGGCTCTACTGCACCCTGTCGGGCCCTGTCGGGCTCTGTCGGGCTCTGTCGAGCTCTACTGGGCTCTGTCGGGCTCTGTCGGGCCCTGTCGGGCTCTACTGGGCCCTGTCGGGCCCTGTCGGGCTCTGTCGGGCTCTGTCGAGCTCTTCTGGGCTCTGTCGGGCTCTGTCGGGCCCTGTCGGGCTCTGTCGGGCCCTGTCGGGCTCTGTCGGGCTCTGTCGGGCTCTGTCGGGCTCTACTGGGCCCTGTCGGGCTCTGTCGGGCTCTGTTGGGCTCTGTCGGGCCCTGTCCGGCTCTGTCGGGCTCTGTCGGGCTCTGTCGGGCCCTGTCGGGCTCTGTCGGGCCCTGTCGGGCCCTGTCGGGCTTTGTCGGGCTCTGTCGGGCTCTGTCGGGCTCTGTCGGGCTCTACTGGGCCCTGTCGGGCTCTGTCGGGCTCTGTCGGGCCCTCTCGGGCTCTGTCGGGCTCTGTCGGGCCCTGTCGGGCTCTGTCGGGCCCTGTCGGGCCCTGTCGGGCTCTGTCGGGCTCTGTCGGGCTCTACTGGGCTCTGTCGGGCTCTGTCGGGATCTGTCGGGCTCTGTCGGGCTCTGTCGGGCTCTGTCGGGATCTGTCGGGCTCTGTCGGGCCCTGTCGGGCCCTGTCGGGCTCTGTCGGGCTCTGTCGGGCTCTGTTGGGCCCTGTCGGGTTCTGTCGGGCTCTACTGGGCACTGTCGGGCCCTGTCGGGCTCTGTCGGGCTCTGTCGGGCCCTGTCGGGCCCTGTCGGGCTCTGTCGGGCTCTGTCGGGCTCTACTGGGCTCTGTCGGTCTCTGTCGGGCCCTGTCGGGCTCTGTCGGGCCCTGTCGGACTCTGTCGGGCTCTGTCGGGCTCTGTCAGGCTCTACTGGGCCCTGTCGGGCTCTATCGGGCACTGTCGGGCTCTTTCGGGCCCTGTCGGGCTCTGTCGGGCCCTGTCGGGCTCTGTCGGGCTCTGTCGGGCTCTGTCAGGCTCTACTGGGCTCTATTGGGCCCTGTCGGGCTCTGTCGTGCCCTGTCGGGCTCTGTCGGGCTCTGTCGGGCTCTACTGTGCTCTGTCGGGCTCTGTCGGGCTCTGTCGGGCTCTGTCGGGCTCTACTGTGCTCTGTCGGGCTCGGTCGGGCCCTGTCGGGCTCTGTCGGGCTCTGTCGGGCTCTGTCGGGCTCTGTCGGGCTCTACTGGTCTCTGACGGGTTCTGTCGGGCCCTGTCGGGCCCTGTCGGGCTCCGTCGGGCTCTGTCGGGCTCTACTGCACCCTGTCGGGCCCTGTCGGGCTCTGTCGGGCTCTGTCGAGCTCTACTGGGCTCTGTCGGGCTCTGTCGGGCTCTGTCGAGCTCTACTGGGCTCTGTCGGGCTCTATCGGGCCCTGTCGGGCTCTGTCGGGCTCTGTCGGGCTCTGTCGGGCTCTACTGGTCTCTGACGGGTTCTGTCGGGCCCTGTCGGGCTCTGTCGGGCTCTGTCGGGCTCTGTCGGGCTCTACTGGGCCCTGTCGGGCTCTGTCGGGCTCTGTTGGGCTCTGTCGGGCCCTGTCCGGCTCTGTCGGGCTCTGTCGGGCTCTGTCGGGCCCTGTCGGGCTCTGTCGGGCCCTGTCGGGCCCTGTCGGGCTTTGTCGGGCTCTGTCGGGCTCTGTCGGGCTCTGTCGGGCTCTACTGGGCCCTGTCGGGCTCTGTCGGGCTCTGTCGGGCCCTCTCGGGCTCTGTCGGGCTCTGTCGGGCCCTGTCGGGCTCTGTCGGGCCCTGTCGGGCCCTGTCGGGCTCTGTCGGGCTCTGTCGGGCTCTACTGGGCTCTGTCGGGCTCTGCTGGGCCCTGTCGGGCCCTGTCGGGCCCTGTCGGGCTCTGTCGGGCTCTACTGGGCCCTGTCGGGCTCTGTCGGGCCCTGTCGGGCTCTGTCGGGCTCTGTCGGGCTCTACTGGGCTCTACTGTTCCCTGTCGGGCCCTGTCGGGCTCTGTCGGGCCCTGTCGGGCTCTGTCGGGCTCTGTCGGGCCCTGTCGGGCCCTGTCGGGCTCTGTCGGGCTCTGTCGGGCTCTGTCGGGCTCTACTGGGCTCTGTCGGGATCTGTCGGGTTCTGTCGGGCTCGTCGGGCTCTGTCGGGCCGTGTCGGGCCCTGTCGGGCTCTGTCGGGCTCTGTCGGGTTCTGTCGGGCTCTGTCGGGCCCTGTCGGGCTCTGTCGGGCTCTGTCGGGCTCTGTCGGGCTCTACTGGGCTCTACTGTTCCCTGTCGGACCCTGTCGGGCTCTGTCGGGCTCTGTCGGGCTCTGTCGGGCTCTACTGGGCCCTGTCGGGCTCTGTCGGGCTCTGTCGGGCCCTGTCGGGCCCTGTCGGGCTCTGTCGGGTTCTGTCGGGCTCTGTCGGGCTCTGTCGGGCCCTGTCGGGCTCTGTCGGGCTCTGTCGGGCTCTACTGGGCCCTGTCGGGCCCTGTCGGAATCTGTCGGGCTCTGTCGGGCTCTGTCGGGCTCTTTCGGGCTCTACTGGGCTCTGTCGGGCTCTGTCGGGCCCTGTCGGGCTCTACTGGGCTCTGTCGGGCTCTGTCGGGCCCTGTCGGGCTCTGTCGGGCCCTGTCGGGCTCTGTCGGGCTCTACTGCGCCCTGTCGGGCCCTGTCGGGCTCTGTCGGGCTCTTTCGGGCTCTACTGGGCTCTGTCGGGCTCTGTCGGGCTCTGTCGGGCCCTGTCGGGCTCTACTGGGCTCTGTCGGGCTCTGTCGGGCCCTGTCGGGCTCTGTCGGGCCCTGTCGGGCTCTGTCGGGCTCTACTGGGCCCTGTCGGGCCCTGTCGGGCCCTGTCGGGCTCTGTCAGGCTCTACTGGGCCCTGTCGGGCTCTGTCGGGCCCTGTCGGGCTCTGTCGGGCTCTGTCGGGCTCTACTGGGCTCTACTGTTCCCTGTCGGGCCCTGTCGGGCTCTGTCGGGCCCTGTCGGCCTCTGTCGGGCCCTGTCGGGCCCTGTCGGGCCCTGTCGGCCTCTGTCGGGCTCTGGCGGGCTCTACTGGGCTCTGTCGGGCTCTGTTGGGCTCTGTCGGGCTCTGTCGGGCCCTGTCGGACTCTGTCAGGATCTGTCGGGCCCTGTCGGGCTCTGTCGGGCTCTTTCGGGCTCTGTCGGGCTCTGTCGGGCTCTACTGGGCTCTGTCGGGCTCTGTCGGGCTCTGTCGGGCTCTGTCGGGCTCTACTGGTCTCTGTCGGGCTCTGTCGGGCCCTGTCGGGCTCTGTCGGGCTCTGTCGGGCCCTGTCGGGCTCTGTCGGGCTCTACTGGGCTCTGTCGGGCTCTGTCGGGCTCTGTCGGGCTCTACTGGGCTAAACTGGGCCCTGTCGGGCTCTGTCGGGCTCTGTCGGGCTCTCTCGGGCTCTACTGGGCCCTGTCGGGCCCTGTCGGGCCCTGTCGGGCTCTGTCGGGCTCTGTCGGGCTCTACTGGGCCCTGTCGGGCCCTGTCGGGCTCTGTCGGGCTCTGTCGAGCTCTACTGGGCTCTGTCGGGCTCTGTCGGGCCCTGTCGGGCTCTGTCGGGCCCTGTCGGGCTCTGTCGGGCTCTACTGGTCTCTGTCGGGCTCTGTCGGGCTCTGTCGGGCTCTGTCGGGCCCTGTCGGGCTCTACTGGGCCCTGTCGGGCTCTGTCGGGCTCTGTCGGGCTCTACTGGGCTCTGTCGGGCTCTGTCGGGATCTGTCGGGCTCTGTCGGGCTCTGTCGGGCTCTACTGGGCTCTGTCGGGCCCTGTCGGGCCCTGTCGGGCTCTGTCGGGCTCTGTCGGGCTCTGTTGGGCCCTGTCGGGCTCTGTCGGGCTCTACTGGGCACTGTCGGGCCCTGTCGGGCTCTGTCGGGCTCTGTCGGGCCCTGTCGGGCCCTGTCGGGCTCTGTCGGGCTCTGTCGGGCTCTACTGGGCTCTGTCGGTCTCTGTCGGGCCCTGTCGGGCTCTGTCGGGCCCTGTCGGACTCTGTCGGGCTCTGTCGGGCTCTGTCAGGCTCTACTGGGCCCTGTCGGGCTCTATCGGGCACTGTCGGGCTCTTTCGGGCCCTGTCGGGCTCTGTCGGGCCCTGTCGGGCTCTGTCGGGCTCTGTCGGGCTCTGTCAGGCTCTACTGGGCTCTACTGGGCCCTGTCGGGCTCTGTCGGGCCCTGTCGGGCTCTGTCAGGCTCTGTCGGGCTCTACTGTGCTCTGTCGGGCTCTGTCGGGCTCTGTCGGGCTCTGTCGGGCTCTACTGTGCTCTGTCGGGCTCGGTCGGGCCCTGTCGGGCTCTGTCGGGCTCTGTCGGGCTCTGTCGGGCTCTGTCGGGCTCTACTGGTCTCTGACGGGTTCTGTCGGGCCCTGTCGGGCCCTGTCGGGCTCCGTCGGGCTCTGTCGGGCTCTACTGCACCCTGTCGGGCCCTGTCGGGCTCTGTCGGGCTCTGTCGAGCTCTACTGGGCTCTGTCGGGCTCTGTCGGGCCCTGTCGGGCTCTACTGGGCCCTGTCGGGCCCTGTCGGGCTCTGTCGGGCTCTGTCGAGCTCTTCTGGGCTCTGTCGGGCTCTGTCGGGCCCTGTCGGGCTCTGTCGGGCTCTGTCGGGCTCTGTCGGGCTCTACTGGGCCCTGTCGGGCTCTGTCGGGCTCTGTTGGGCTCTGTCGGGCCCTGTCCGGCTCTGTCGGGCTCTGTCGGGCTCTGTCGGGCCCTGTCGGGCTCTGTCGGGCCCTGTCGGGCCCTGTCGGGCTTTGTCGGGCTCTGTCGGGCTCTGTCGGGCTCTGTCGGGCTCTACTGGTCCCTGTCGGGCTCTGTCGGGCTCTGTCGGGCCCTCTCGGGCTCTGTCGGGCTCTGTCGGGCCCTGTCGGGCTCTGTCGGGCCCTGTCGGGCCCTGTCGGGCTCTGTCGGGCTCTGTCGGGCTCTACTGGGCTCTGTCGGGCTCTGTCGGGATCTGTCGGGCTCTGTCGGGCTCTGTCGGGCTCTGTCGGGATCTGTCGGGCTCTGTCGGGCCCTGTCGGGCCCTGTCGGGCTCTGTCGGGCTCTGTCGGGCTCTGTTGGGCCCTGTCGGGTTCTGTCGGGCTCTACTGGGCACTGTCGGGCCCTGTCGGGCTCTGTCGGGCTCTGTTGGGCCCTGTCGGGCTCTGTCGGGCTCTGTCGGGCCCTGTCGGGCCCTGTCGGGCTCTGTCGGGCTCTGTCGGGCTCTACTGGGCTCTGTCGGTCTCTGTCGGGCCCTGTCGGGCTCTGTCGGGCTCTACTGGGCCCTGTCGGGCCCTGTCGGACTCTGTCGGGCTCTGTCGGGCTCTGTCAGGCTCTACTGGGCCCTGTCGGGCTCTATCGGGCACTGTCGGGCTCTTTCGGGCCCTGTCGGGCTCTGTCGGGCCCTGTCGGGCTCTGTCGGGCTCTGTCGGGCTCTGTCAGGCTCTACTGGGCTCTATTGGGCCCTGTCGGGCTCTGTCGTGCCCTGTCGGGCTCTGTCGGGCTCTGTCGGGCTCTACTGTGCTCTGTCGGGCTCTGTCGGGCTCTGTCGGGCTCTGTCGGGCTCTACTGTGCTCTGTCGGGCTCGGTCGGGCCCTGTCGGGCTCTGTCGGGCTCTGTCGGGCTCTGTCGGGCTCTGTCGGGCTCTACTGGTCTCTGACGGGTTCTGTCGGGCCCTGTCGGGCCCTGTCGGGCTCCGTCGGGCTCTGTCGGGCTCTACTGCACCCTGTCGGGCCCTGTCGGGCTCTGTCGGGCTCTGTCGAGCTCTACTGGGCTCTGTCGGGCTCTGTCGGGCTCTGTCGAGCTCTACTGGGCTCTGTCGGGCTCTATCGGGCCCTGTCGGGCTCTGTCGGGCTCTGTCGGGCTCTGTCGGGCTCTACTGGTCTCTGACGGGTTCTGTCGGGCCCTGTCGGGCTCTGTCGGGCTCTGTCGGGCTCTGTCGGGCTCTACTGGGCCCTGTCGGGCTCTGTCGGGCTCTGTTGGGCTCTGTCGGGCCCTGTCCGGCTCTGTCGGGCTCTGTCGGGCTCTGTCGGGCCCTGTCGGGCTCTGTCGGGCCCTGTCGGGCCCTGTCGGGCTTTGTCGGGCTCTGTCGGGCTCTGTCGGGCTCTGTCGGGCTCTACTGGGCCCTGTCGGGCTCTGTCGGGCTCTGTCGGGCCCTCTCGGGCTCTGTCGGGCTCTGTCGGGCCCTGTCGGGCTCTGTCGGGCCCTGTCGGGCCCTGTCGGGCTCTGTCGGGCTCTGTCGGGCTCTACTGGGCTCTGTCGGGCTCTGCTGGGCCCTGTCGGGCCCTGTCGGGCCCTGTCGGGCTCTGTCGGGCTCTACTGGGCCCTGTCGGGCTCTGTCGGGCCCTGTCGGGCTCTGTCGGGCTCTGTCGGGCTCTGTCGGGCTCTACTGGGCTCTACTGTTCCCTGTCGGGCCCTGTCGGGCTCTGTCGGGCCCTGTCGGGCTCTGTCGGGCTCTGTCGGGCCCTGTCGGGCCCTGTCGGGCTCTGTCGGGCTCTGTCGGGCTCTGTCGGGCTCTACTGGGCTCTGTCGGGATCTGTCGGGTTCTGTCGGGCTCGTCGGGCTCTGTCGGGCCGTGTCGGGCCCTGTCGGGCTCTGTCGGGCTCTGTCGGGTTCTGTCGGGCTCTGTCGGGCCCTGTCGGGCTCTGTCGGGCTCTGTCGGGCTCTGTCGGGCTCTACTGGGCTCTACTGTTCCCTGTCGGACCCTGTCGGGCTCTGTCGGGCTCTGTCGGGCTCTGTCGGGCTCTACTGGGCCCTGTCGGGCTCTGTCGGGCTCTGTCGGGCCCTGTCGGGCCCTGTCGGGCTCTGTCGGGTTCTGTCGGGCTCTGTCGGGCTCTGTCGGGCCCTGTCGGGCTCTGTCGGGCTCTGTCGGGCTCTACTGGGCCCTGTCGGGCCCTGTCGGAATCTGTCGGGCTCTGTCGGGCTCTGTCGGGCTCTTTCGGGCTCTACTGGGCTCTGTCGGGCTCTGTCGGGCTCTGTCGGGCCCTGTCGGGCTCTACTGGGCTCTGTCGGGCTCTGTCGGGCCCTGTCGGGCTCTGTCGGGCCCTGTCGGGCTCTGTCGGGCTCTACTGCGCCCTGTCGGGCCCTGTCGGGCTCTGTCGGGCTCTTTCGGGCTCTACTGGGCTCTGTCGGGCTCTGTCGGGCTCTGTCGGGCCCTGTCGGGCTCTACTGGGCTCTGTCGGGCTCTGTCGGGCCCTGTCGGGCTCTGTCGGGCCCTGTCGGGCTCTGTCGGGCTCTACTGGGCCCTGTCGGGCCCTGTCGGGCCCTGTCGGGCTCTGTCAGGCTCTACTGGGCCCTGTCGGGCTCTGTCGGGCCCTGTCGGGCTCTGTCGGGCTCTGTCGGGCTCTACTGGGCTCTACTGTTCCCTGTCGGGCCCTGTCGGGCTCTGTCGGGCCCTGTCGGCCTCTGTCGGGCCCTGTCGGGCCCTGTCGGGCCCTGTCGGCCTCTGTCGGGCTCTGGCGGGCTCTACTGGGCTCTGTCGGGCTCTGTTGGGCTCTGTCGGGCTCTGTCGGGCCCTGTCGGACTCTGTCAGGATCTGTCGGGCCCTGTCGGGCTCTGTCGGGCTCTTTCGGGCTCTGTCGGGCTCTGTCGGGCTCTACTGGGCTCTGTCGGGCTCTGTCGGGCTCTGTCGGGCTCTGTCGGGCTCTACTGGTCTCTGTCGGGCTCTGTCGGGCCCTGTCGGGCTCTGTCGGGCTCTGTCGGGCCCTGTCGGGCTCTGTCGGGCTCTACTGGGCTCTGTCGGGCTCTGTCGGGCTCTGTCGGGCTCTACTGGGCTAAACTGGGCCCTGTCGGGCTCTGTCGGGCTCTGTCGGGCTCTCTCGGGCTCTACTGGGCCCTGTCGGGCCCTGTCGGGCCCTGTCGGGCTCTGTCGGGCTCTGTCGGGCTCTACTGGGCCCTGTCGGGCCCTGTCGGGCTCTGTCGGGCTCTGTCGAGCTCTACTGGGCTCTGTCGGGCTCTGTCGGGCCCTGTCGGGCTCTGTCGGGCCCTGTCGGGCTCTGTCGGGCTCTACTGGTCTCTGTCGGGCTCTGTCGGGCTCTGTCGGGCTCTGTCGGGCCCTGTCGGGCTCTACTGGGCCCTGTCGGGCTCTGTCGGGCTCTGTCGGGCTCTACTGGGCTCTGTCGGGCTCTGTCGGGATCTGTCGGGCTCTGTCGGGCTCTGTCGGGCTCTACTGGGCTCTGTCGGGCCCTGTCGGGCCCTGTCGGGCTCTGTCGGGCTCTGTCGGGCTCTGTTGGGCCCTGTCGGGCTCTGTCGGGCTCTACTGGGCACTGTCGGGCCCTGTCGGGCTCTGTCGGGCTCTGTCGGGCCCTGTCGGGCCCTGTCGGGCTCTGTCGGGCTCTGTCGGGCTCTACTGGGCTCTGTCGGTCTCTGTCGGGCCCTGTCGGGCTCTGTCGGGCCCTGTCGGACTCTGTCGGGCTCTGTCGGGCTCTGTCAGGCTCTACTGGGCCCTGTCGGGCTCTATCGGGCACTGTCGGGCTCTTTCGGGCCCTGTCGGGCTCTGTCGGGCCCTGTCGGGCTCTGTCGGGCTCTGTCGGGCTCTGTCAGGCTCTACTGGGCTCTACTGGGCCCTGTCGGGCTCTGTCGGGCCCTGTCGGGCTCTGTCGGGCTCTGTCGGGCTCTACTGTGCTCTGTCGGGCTCTGTCGGGCTCTGTCGGGCTCTGTCGGGCTCTACTGTGCTCTGTCGGGCTCGGTCGGGCCCTGTCGGGCTCTGTCGGGCTCTGTCGGGCTCTGTCGGGCTCTGTCGGGCTCTACTGGTCTCTGACGGGTTCTGTCGGGCCCTGTCGGGCCCTGTCGGGCTCCGTCGGGCTCTGTCGGGCTCTACTGCACCCTGTCGGGCCCTGTCGGGCTCTGTCGGGCTCTGTCGAGCTCTACTGGGCTCTGTCGGGCTCTGTCGGGCTCTGTCGAGCTCTACTGGGCTCTGTCGGGCTCTATCGGGCCCTGTCGGGCTCTGTCGGGCTCTGTCGGGCTCTGTCGGGCTCTACTGCTCTCTGACGGGTTCTGTCGGGCCCTGTCGGGCTCTGTCGGGCTCTGTCGGGCTCTGTCGGGCTCTACTGGGCCCTGTCGGGCTCTGTCGGGCCCTGTCCGGCTCTGTCGGGCTCTGTCGGGCTCTGTCGGGCTCTGTCGGGTTCTGTCGGGCTCTGTCGGGTTCTGTCGGGCTCTGTCGGGCTCTGTCGGGCTCTGTCGGGCTCTACTGGGCCCTGTCGGGCTCTGTCGGGCTCTGTCGGGCCCTCTCGGGCTCTGTCGGGCTCTGTCGGGCCCTGTCGGGCTCTGTCGGGCCCTGTCGGGCCCTGTCGGGCTCTGTCGGGCTCTGTCGGGCTCTACTGGGCTCTGTCGGGCTCTGCTGGGCCCTGTCGGGCCCTGTCGGGCCCTGTCGGGCTCTGTCGGGCTCTACTGGGCCCTGTCGGGCTCTGTCGGGCCCTGTCGGGCTCTGTCGGGCTCTGTCGGGCTCTGTCGGGCTCTACTGGGCTCTACTGTTCCCTGTCGGGCCCTGTCGGGCTCTGTCGGGCCCTGTCGGGCTCTGTCGGGCTCTGTCGGGCCCTGTCGGGCCCTGTCGGGCCCTGTCGGGCTCTGTCGGGCTCTGTCGGGCTCTACTGGGCTCTGTCGGGATCTGTCGGGTTCTGTCGGGCTCTGTCGGGCTCTGTCGGGCCGTGTCGGGCCCTGTCGGGCTCTGTCGGGCTCTGTCGGGTTCTGTCGGGCTCTGTCGGGCCCTGTCGGGCTCTGTCGGGCTCTGTCGGGCTCTGTCGGGCTCTACTGGGCTCTACTGTTCCCTGTCGGACCCTGTCGGGCTCTGTCGGGCTCTGTCGGGCTCTGTCGGGCTCTACTGGGCCCTGTCGGGCTCTGTCGGGCTCTGTCGGGCTCTACTGGGCCCTGTCGGGCCCTGTCGGGCTCTGTCGGGTTCTGTCGGGCTCTGTCGGGCTCTGTCGGGCCCTGTCGGGCTCTGTCGGGCTCTGTCGGGCTCTACTGGGCCCTGTCGGGCTCTGTCGGGCCCTGTCGGGCTCTGTCGGGCTCTGTCGGGCTCTGTCGGGCTCTACTGGGCTCTACTGTTCCCTGTCGGGCCCTGTCGGGCTCTGTCGGGCTCTGTCGGGCTCTGTCGGGCCCTGTAGGGCCCTGTCGGGCTCTGTCGGGCTCTGTCGGGCTCTACTGCGCCCTGTCGGGCCCTGTCGGGCTCTGTCGGGCTCTTTCGGGCTCTACTGGGCTCTGTCGGGCTCTGTCGGGCTCTGTCGGGCTCTGTCGGGCTCTACTGCGCCCTGTCGGGCCCTGTCGGGCTCTGTCGGGCTCTTTCGGGCTCTACTGGGCTCTGTTGGACTCTGTCGGGCTCTGTCGGGCCCTGTCGGGCTCTACTGGGCTCTGTCGGGCTCTGTCGGGCCCTGTCGGGCTCTGTCGGGCCCTGTCGGGCTCTGTCGGGCTCTACTGGGCCCTGTCGGGCTCTACTGGGCTCTGTCGGGCTCTGTCGGGCCCTGTCGGGCTCTGTCGGGCCCTGTCGGGCTCTGTCAGGCTCTACTGGGCCCTGTCGGGCTCTGTCGGGCTCTGTCGGGCTCTGTCGGGCTCTGTCGGGCTCTACTGGGCTCTACTGTTCCCTGTCGGACCCTGTCGGGCTCTGTCGGGCCCTGTCGGCCTCTGTCGGGCCCTGTCGGGCCCTGTCGGGCCCTGTCGGCCTCTGTCGGGCTCTGGCGGGCTCTACTGGGCTCTGTCGGGCTCTGTTGGGCTCTGTCGGGCTCTGTCGGGCCCTGTCGGACTCTGTCAGGATCTGTCGGGCCCTGTCGGGCTCTGTCGGGCTCTTTCGGGCTCTGTCGGGCTCTGTCGGGCTCTACTGGGCTCTGTCGGGCTCTGTCGGGCTCTGTTGGGCTCTACTGGGCCCTGTCGGGCCCTGTCGGGCTCTGTCGGGCCCTGTCGGGCTCTGTCGGGCCCTGTCGGGCTCTGTCGGGCTCTGTCGGGCTCTGTCGGGCTCTACTGGGCCCTGTCGGGCCCTGTCGGGCCCTGTCGGGCTCTGTCGGGCTCTACTGGTTTCTGTCGGGCTCTGTCGGGCCCTGTCGGGCTCTGTCGGGCTCTGTCGGGCCCTGTCGGGCTCTGTCGGGCTCTACTGGGCTAAACTGGGCCCTGTCGGGCTCTGTCGGGCCCTGTCGGGCCCTGTCGGGCTCTGTCGGGCTCTGTCGGGCTCTCTCGGGCTCTACTGGGCTCTGTCGGGCCCTGTCGGGCTCTGTCGGGCTCTGTCGGGCCCTGTCGGGCCCTGTCGGGCTCTGTCGGGCTCTGTCGGGCTCTACTGGGCCCTGTCGGGCCCTGTCGGGCTCTGTCGGGCTCTGCCGAGCTCTACTGGGCTCTGTCGGGCTCTGTCGGGCCCTGTCGGGCTCTGTCGGGCTCTGTCGGGCTCTGTCGGGCTCTACTGGTCTCTGTCGGGCTCTGTCGGGCTCTGTCGGGCTCTGTCGGGCCCTGTCGGGCTCTACTGGGCCCTGTCGGGCCCTGTCGGGCTTTGTCGGTCTCTGTCGGGCTCTGTCGGGCTCTGTCGGGCTCTACTGGGCCCTGTCGGGCCCTGTCGGGCTCTGTCGGGCCCTGTCGGGCCCTGTCGGGCTCTGTCGGGCTCTACTGGGCTCTGTCGGGCTCTGGCGGGCTCTACTGGGCCCTGTCGGGCCCTGTCGGGCCCTCTCGGGCTCTGTCGGGCTCTACTGGGCCCTGTCGGGCTCTGTCGGGCCCTCTCGGGCTCTGTCGGGCCCTGTCGGGCTCTGTCGGGCCCTGTCGGGCCCTGTCGGGCTCTGTCGGGCTCTGTCGGGCTCTGTCGGGCTCTACTGGTCTCTGTCGGGCTCTGTCGGGCCCTGTCGGGCTCTGTCGGGCTCTGTCGGGCCCTGTCGGGCTCTGTCGGGCTCTACTGGGCTCTATCGGGCTCTGTCGGGCTCTGTCGGGCTCTGTCGGGCTCTACTGGGCTAAACTGGGCCCTGTCGGGCCCTGTCGGGCCCTGTCGGGCTCTGTCGGGCTCTGTCGGGCTCTGTCGGGCTCTACTGGGCTCTGTCGGGCTCTGTCAGGTTCTGTCGGGCTCTGTCGGGCTCTGTCGGGCCCTGTCGGGCCCTGTCGGGCTCTGTCGGGCTCTGTCGGGTTCTGTCGGGCTCTGTCGGGCCCTGTCGGGCTCTGTCGGGCTCTGTCGGGCTCTGTCGGGCTCTACTGGGTTCTACTGTTCCCTGTCGGGCCATGTCGGGCTCTGTCGGGCTCTGTCGGGCTCTACTGGGCCCTGTCGGGCTCTGTCGGTTTCTGTCGGGCTCTGTCGAGCTCTGTCGGGCCCTGTCGGGCTCTGTCGGGCTCTGTCGGGCTCTGTCGGGCTCTACTGGGCCCTGTCGGGCCCTGTCGGGCCCTGTCGGGCTCTGTCGGGCTCTACTGGTCTCTACTGTTCCCTGTCGGGCCCTGTCGGGCTCTGTCGGGCCCTGTCGGCCTCTGTCGGGCTCTGTCGGGCCCGGTCGGGCTTTGTCGGGCTCTGTCGAGCTCTGTCGGGCTCTGTCAGGCTCTACTGGGCCCTGTCGGGCTCTATCGGGCACTGTCGGGCTCTTTCGGGCCCTGTCGGGCTCTGTCGGGCCCTGTCGGGCTCTGTCGGGCCCTGTCGGGCCCTGTCGGGCTTTGTCGGGCTCTGTCGAGCTCTGTCGGGCTCTGTGAGGCTCTACTGGGCCCTGTCGGGCTCTGTCGGGCTCTGTCGGGCCCTGTCGGGCTCTGTCGGGCTCTGTCGGGCTCTGTCGGGCTCTACTGGGCCCTGTCGGGCTCTGTCGGGCTCTGTCGGGCTCTGTCGGGCTCTACTGGGCTCTGTCGGGCTCTGTCGGGCCCTGTCGGGCTCTGTCGGGCTCTGTCGGGCTCTGTCGGGCCCTGTCGGGCCCTGTCGAGCTCTGTCGGGCTCTGTCGGGCTCTGTCAGGCTCTACTGGGCTCTGTCGGGCTCTGTCGGGTTCTGTCGGGCTCTGTCGGGCTCTGTCGGGCCCTGTCGGGCCCTGTCGGGCTCTGTCGGGCCCTGTCGGGCTCTGTCGGTCTCTGTCGGGCTCTGTCGGCTCTACTGGGCTCTGTCGGGTTCTACTGGGCTCTACTGGGCTCTGTCGGGCTCTGTCGGGCTCTGTCGGGCTCTGTCGGGCTCTACTGTGCTCTGTCGGGCTCGGTCGGGCCCTGTCGGGCTCTGTCGGGCTCTGTCGGGCTCTGTCGGGCTCTACTGGTCTCTGACGGGTTCTGTCGGGCCCTGTCGGGCCCTGTCGGGCTCTGTCGGGCTCTGTCGGGCTCTGTCGGGCCCTGTCGGGCTCTACTGGGCCCTGTCGGGCCCTGTCGGGCTCTGTCGGGCTCTGTCGAGCTCTACTGGGCTCTGTCGGGCTCTGTCGGGCCCTGTCGGGCTCTGTCGGGCTCTGTCGGGCTCTACTGGGCACTGTCGGGCTCTGTCGGGCTCTGTTGGGCTCTGTCGGGCCCTGTCCGGCTCTGTCGGGATCTGTCGGGCTCTGTCGGGCCCTGTCGGGCTCTGTCGGGCCCTGTCGGGCCCTGTCGGGCTTTGTCGGGCTCTGTCGGGCTCTGTCGGGCTCTACTGGGCCCTGTCGGGCTCTGTCGGGCTCTGTCGGGCCCTGTCGGGCTCTGTCGGGCTCTGTCGGGCCCTGTCGGGTTCTGTCGGGCCCTGTCGGGCCCTGTCGGGCTCTGTCGGGCTCTGTCGGGCTCTACTGGGCTCTGTCGGGCTCTACTGGGCCCTGTCGGGCCCTGTCGGGCCCTGTCGGGCTCTGTCGGGCTCTTCTGGGCCCTGTCGGGCTCTGTCGGGCCCTGTCAGGCTCTGTCGGGCTCTGTCGGGCTCTACTGGGCTCTACTGTTCCCTGTCGGGCCCTGTCGGGCTCTGTCGGGCCCTGTCGGGCTCTGTCGGGCTCTGTCGGGCCCTGTCGGGCTCTGTCGGGCTCTGTCGGGCTCTGTCGGGTTCTGTCGGGCTCTGTCGGGTTCTGTCGGGCTCTGTCGGGCTCTGTCGGGCCGTGTCGGGCCCTGTCGGGCTCTGTCGGGCTCTGTCGGGTTCTGTCGGGCTCTGTCGGGCCCTGTCGGGCTCTGTCGGGCTCTGTCGGGCTCTGTCGGGCTCTGTCGGGCTCTACTGGGCTCTACTGTTCCCTGTCGGGCCCTGTCGGTCTCTGTCGGGCTCTACTGGGCTCTGTCGGGCTCTGTCGTGCCCTGTCGGGCTCTGTCGGGCTCTGTCGGGCTCTGTCGGGCTCTACTGGGCCCTGTCGGGCTCTGTCGGGCTCTGTCGGGCCCTGTCGGGCTCTGTCGGGCTCTGTCGGGCCCTGGCGGGCTCTGTCGGGCCCTGTCGGGCCCTGTCGGGCTCTGTCGGGCTCTGTCGGGCTCTACTGGGCTCTGTCGGGCTCTACTGGGCCCTGTCGGGCCCTGTCGGGCCCTGTCGGGCTCTGTCGGGCTCTACTGGGCCCTGTCGGGCTCTGTCGGGCTCTGTCGGGCTCTGTCGGGCTCTACTGGGCCCTGTCGGGCTCTGTCGGGCTCTGTTGGGCTCTTTCGGGCCCTGTCCGGCTCTGTCGGGCTCTGTCGGGCTCTGTCGGGCCCTGTCGGGCTCTGTCGGGCCCTGTCGGGCCCTGTCGGGCTTTGTCGGGCTCTGTCGTGCTCTGTCGGGCTCTGTCGGGCTCTACTGGGCCCTGTCGGGCTCTGTCAGGCCCTGTCGGGCTCTGTCGGGCTCTGTCGGGCTCTGTCGGGCTCTACTGGGCTCTACTGTTCCCTGTCGGGCCCTGTCGGGCTCTGTCGGGCCCTGTCGGGCCCTGTCGGGCTCTGTCGGGCTCTGTCGGGCTCTGTCGGGCTCTACTGGGCTCTGTCGGGCTCTGTCGGGCTCTGTCGGGCCGTGTCGGGCCCTGTTGGGCTCTGTCGGGCTCTGTCGGGTTCTGTCGGGCTCTGTCGGGCCCTGTCGGGCTCTGTCGGGCTCTGTCGGGCTCTGTCGGGCTCTACTGGGCTCTACTGTTCCCTGTCGGGCCCTGTCGGGCTCTGTCGGGCTCTGTCGGACTCTGTCGGTCTCTACTGGGCCCTGTCGGGCTCTGTCGGGCTCTATCGGGCTCTGTCGGGCCCTGTCGGGCCCTGTCGGGCTCTGTCGGGTTCTGTCGGGCTCTGTCGGGCTCTGTCGGGCCCTGTCGGGCTCTGTCGGGCTCTGTCGGGCTCTGTCGGGCCCTGTCGGGCTCTGTCGGGCTCTACTGGGCCCTGTCGGGCCCTGTCGGGCCCTGTCGGGCTCTGTCGGGCCCTTTCGGGCCCTGTCGGGCTCTGTCGGGCTCTGTCGAGCTCTACTGGGCTCTGTCGGGATCTGTCGGGCCCTGTCGGGCTCTGTCGGGCTCTGTTGGGCTCTGTCGGGCTCTGTCGGGCTCTGTCGGTCTCTACTGGGCTAAACTGGGCTCTGTTGGGCTCTGTCGGGCTCTGTCGGGCTCTGTCGGGCTCTACTGGGCCCTGTCGGGCTCTGTCGGGCTCTGTCGGGCTCTACTGGGCTAAACTGGGCCCTGTCGGGCTCTGTCGGGCTCTGTCGGGCTCTGTCGGGCTCTACTGGGCCCTGTCGGGCCCTGTCGGGCTCTGTCGGGCTCTACTGGGCCCTGTCGGGCCCTGTCGGGCCCTGTCGGGCTCTGTCGGGCTCTGTCGGGCTCTACTGGGCCCTGTCGGGCTCTGTCGGGCCCTGTCGGGCTCTGTCGGTCTCTGTCGGGCTCTGTCGGCTCTACTGGGCTCTGTCGGGTTCTACTGGGCTCTACTGGGCTCTGTCGGGCTCTGTCGGGCTCTGTCGGGCTCTGTCGGGCTCTACTGTGCTCTGTCGGGCTCGGTCGGGCCCTGTCGGGCTCTGTCGGGCTCTGTCGGGCTCTGTCGGGCTCTGTCGGGCTCTACTGGTCTCTGACGGGTTCTGTCGGGCCCTGTCGGGCCCTGTCGGGCTCTGTCGGGCTCTGTCGGGCTCTGTCGGGCCCTGTCGGGCTCTACTGGGCCCTGTCGGGCCCTGTCGGGCTCTGTCGGGCTCTGTCGAGCTCTACTGGGCTCTGTCGGGCTCTGTCGGGCCCTGTCGGGCTCTGTCGGGCCCTGTCGGGCTCTGTCGGGCTCTGTCGGGCTCTACTGGGCACTGTCGGGCTCTGTCGGGCTCTGTTGGGCTCTGTCGGGCCCTGTCCGGCTCTGTCGGGATCTGTCGGGCTCTGTCGGGCCCTGTCGGGCTCTGTCGGGCCCTGTCGGGCCCTGTCGGGCTTTGTCGGGCTCTGTCGGGCTCTGTCGGGCTCTACTGGGCCCTGTCGGGCTCTGTCGGGCTCTGTCGGGCCCTGTCGGGCTCTGTCGGGCTCTGTCGGGCCCTGTCGGGTTCTGTCGGGCCCTGTCGGGCCCTGTCGGGCTCTGTCGGGCTCTGTCGGGCTCTACTGGGCTCTGTCGGGCTCTACTGGGCCCTGTCGGGCCCTGTCGGGCCCTGTCGGGCTCTGTCGGGCTCTTCTGGGCCCTGTCGGGCTCTGTCGGGCCCTGTCAGGCTCTGTCGGGCTCTGTCGGGCTCTACTGGGCTCTACTGTTCCCTGTCGGGCCCTGTCGGGCTCTGTCGGGCCCTGTCGGGCTCTGTCGGGCTCTGTCGGGCTCTGTCGGGCTCTGTCGGGCCCTGTCGGGCTCTGTCGGGTTCTGTCGGGCTCTGTCGGGCTCTGTCGGGCCGTGTCGGGCCCTGTCGGGCTCTGTCGGGCTCTGTCGGGTTCTGTCGGGCTCTGTCGGGCCCTGTCGGGCTCTGTCGGGCTCTGTCGGGCTCTGTCGGGCTCTGTCGGGCTCTACTGGGCTCTACTGTTCCCTGTCGGGCCCTGTCGGGCTCTGTCGGGCTCTACTGGGCTCTGTCGGGCTCTGTCGTGCCCTGTCGGGCTCTGTCGGGCTCTGTCGGGCTCTGTCGGGCTCTACTGGGCCCTGTCGGGCTCTGTCGGGCTCTGTCGGGCCCTGTCGGGCTCTGTCGGGCTCTGTCGGGCCCTGGCGGGCTCTGTCGGGCCCTGTCGGGCCCTGTCGGGCTCTGTCGGGCTCTGTCGGGCTCTACTGGGCTCTGTCGGGCTCTACTGGGCCCTGTCGGGCCCTGTCGGGCCCTGTCGGGCTCTGTCGGGCTCTACTGGGCCCTGTCGGGCTCTGTCGGGCTCTGTCGGGCTCTGTCGGGCTCTACTGGGCCCTGTCGGGCTCTGTCGGGCTCTGTTGGGCTCTGTCGGGCCCTGTCGGGCTCTGTCGGGCTCTACTGGGCTCTGTCGGGCTCTGTCGGGCCCTGTCGGGCTCTGTCGGGCTCTACTGGGCTCTGTCGGGCTCTGTCGGGCTCTGTCGGGCTCTGTCGGGCCGTGTCGGGCCCTGTTGGGCTCTGTCGGGCTCTGTCGGGTTCTGTCGGGCTCTGTCGGGCCCTGTCGGGCTCTGTCGGGCTCTGTCGGGCTCTGTCGGGCTCTACTGGGCTCTACTGTTCCCTGTCGGGCCCTGTCGGGCTCTGTCGGGCTCTGTCGGGCTCTGTCGGTCTCTACTGGGCCCTGTCGGGCTCTGTCGGGCTCTATCGGGCCCTGTCGGGCCCTGTCGGGCCCTGTCGGGCCCTGTCGGGCTCTGTCGGGCTCTGTCGGGCCCTGTCGGGCTCTGTCGGGCTCTGTCGGGCTCTGTCGGGCCCTGTCGGGCTCTGTCGGGCTCTACTGGGCCCTGTCGGGCCCTGTCGGGCCCTGTCGGGCTCTGTCGGGCCCTTTCGGGCCCTGTCGGGCTCTGTCGGGCTCTGTCGAGCTCTACTGGGCTCTGTCGGGATCTGTCGGGCCCTGTCGGGCTCTGTCGGGCTCTGTTGGGCTCTGTCGGGCTCTGTCGGGCTCTGTCGGTCTCTACTGGGCTAAACTGGGCTCTGTCGGGCTCTGTCGGGCTCTGTCGGGCTCTGTCGGGCTCTACTGGGCCCTGTCGGGCTCTGTCGGGCTCTGTCGGGCTCTACTGGGCTAAACTGGGCCCTGTCGGGCTCTGTCGGGCTCTGTCGGGCTCTGTCGGGCTCTACTGGGCCCTGTCGGGCCCTGTCGGGCTCTGTCGGGCTATACTGGGCCCTGTCGGGCCCTGTCGGGCCCTGTCGGGCTCTGTCGGGCTCTGTCGGGCTCTACTGGGCTCTGTCGGGCTCTGTCGGGCTCTGTCGGGCTCTACTGGGCTCTGTCAGGCTCTGTCGGGCCCTGTCGGGCCCTTGCGGGCTCTGTCGGGCTCTGTCGGGCCCTGTCGGGCTCTGTCGGGCTCTGTCGGGCTCTGTCGAGCTCTACTGGGCCCTGTCGGGCCCTGTCGGGCCCTCTCGGGCTCTGTCGGGCTCTGTCGGGCTCTGTCGGGCTCTACTGGGCTCTGTCGGGCTCTGTCGGGCCCTGTCAGGCTCTGTCGGGCTCTGTCGGGCCCTGTCGGGCTCTGTCGGGCTCTACTGGGCTCTGTCGGGCCCTGTCGGGCCCTGTCGGGCTCTGTCGGGCTCTGTCGGGCTCTACTGCGCCCTGTCGGGCCCTGTCGGGCTCTGTCGGGCTCTGTCGAGTTCTACTGGGCTCTGTCGGGCTCTTTCGGGCTCTGTCGAGTTCTACTGGGCTCTGTCGGGCTCTGTCGGGCCCTGTCGGGCTCTACTGGGCCCTGTCGGGCCCTGTCGGGCTCTGTCGGGCTCTGTCGAGCTCTACTGGGCTCTGTCGGGCTCTGTCGGGCCCTGTCGGGCTCTGTCGGGCTCTGTCGGGCTCTGTCGGGCTCTGTCGGGCCCTGTCGGGCCCTGTCGGGCTCTGTCGGGCTCTGTCGGGCCCTGTCGGGCTCTGTCGGGCCCTGTCGGGCCCTGTCGGGCTTTGTCGGGCTCTGTCGGGCTCTGTCGGGCTCTGTCGGGCTCTACTGGGCCCTGTCGGGCTCTGTCGGGCTCTGTCGGGCCCTGTCGGGCTCTGTCGGGCTCTGTCGGGCCCTGTCGGGCTCTGTCGGGCCCTGTCGGGCCCTGTCGGGCTCTGTCGGGCTCTGTCGGGCTCTACTGGGCTCTGTCGGGCTCTACTGGGCCCTGTCGGGCCCTGTCGGCCCTGTCGGGCTCTGTCGGGCTCTACTGGGCCGTGTCGGGCTCTGTCGGGCCCTGTCGGGCTCTGTCGGGCTCTGTCGGGCTCTGTCGGGCTCTACTGGGCTCTACTGTTCCCTGTCGGTCCCTGTCGGGCTCTGTCGGGCCCTGTCGGGCTCTGTCGGGCTCTGTCGGGCCCTGTCGGGCCCTGTTGGGCTCTGTCGGGCTCTGTCGGGCTCTGTCGGGCTCTACTGGGCTCTGTCGGGATCTGTCGGGTTCTGTCGGGCTCTGTCGGGCTCTGTCGGGCCGTGTCGGGCCCTGTCGGGCTCTGTCGGGCTCTGTCGGGTTCTGTCGGGGTCTGTCGGGCCCTGTCGGGCTCTGTCGGGCTCTGTCGGGCTCTGTCGGGCTCTACTGGGCTCTACTGTTCCCTGTCGGACCCTGTCGGGCTCTGTCGGGCTCTGTCGGGCTCTGTCGGGCTCTACTGGGCCCTGTCGGGCTCTGTCGAGCTCTGTCGGGCCCTGTCGGGCCCTGTCGGGCTCTGTCGGGTTCTGTCGGGCTCTGTCGGGCTCTGACGGGCCCTGTCGGGCTCTGTCGGGCTCTGTCGGGCTCTGTCGGGCTCTACTGGGCCCTGTCGGGCTCTGTCGGGCCCCGTCGGGCTCTGTCGGGCTCTGTCGGGCTCTGTCGGGCTCTACTGGGCTCTACTGTTCCCTGTCGGGCCCTGTCGGGCTCTGTCGGGCTCTGTCGGGCCCTGTCGGGCCCTGTCGGGCTCTGTCGGGCTCTGTCGGGCTCTACTGGGCTCTGTCGGGCTCTGTCGGGCTCTGTCGGGCCCTGTCGGGCTCTGTCGGGCTCTTTCGGGCTCTGTCGGGCTATGTCGGGCCCTGTCGGGCTCTGTCGGGCTCTGTCGGGCTCTACTGGGCCCTGTCGGGCCCTGTCGGGCTCTATCGGGCTCTGTCGGGCTCTGTCGGGCCCTGTCGGGCCCTGTCGAGCTCTGTCGGGCCCTGTCGGGCTCTGTCGGGCTCTGTCGGGCTCTACTGGGCTCTGTCGGGCTCTGTCGGGCTCTATCGGGCCCTGTCGGGCCCTGTCGGGCTCTGTCGGGCTCTGTCGGGCTCTGTCGGGCCATGTCGGGCTCTGTTGGGCTCTACTGGGCCCTGTCGGGCTCTGTCGGGCCCTGTCGGGCTCTGTCGGGCCCTTTCGGGCCCTGTCGGGCGCTGTCGGGCTCTGTCGAGCTCTACTGGGCTCTGTCGGGCTCTGTCGGGCCCTGTCGGGCTCTGTCGGGCTCTGTTGGGCTCTCTCGGGCTCTCTCGGGCTCTGTCGGGCTCTGTCGGGCTCTACTGGGCTAAACTGGGCCCTGTCGGGCTCTGTCGGGCTCTGTCGGGCTCTGTCGGGCTCTACTGGGCCCTGTCGGGCCCTGTCGGGCTCTGTCGGGCTCTGTCGGGCTCTGTCGGGCTCTACTGGGCCCTGTCGGGCCCTGTCGGGCCCTGTCGGGCTCTACTGGGCCCTGTCGGGCCCTGTCGGGCCCTGTCGGGCTCTGTCGGGCTCTGTCGGGCTCTACTAGGCTCTGTCGGGCTCTGTCGGGCTCTGTCGGGCTCTGTTGGGCCCTGTCGGGCCCTTGCGGGCTCTGTCGGGCTCTGTCGGGCCCTGTCGGAATCTGTCGGGCTCTGTCGGGCTCTGTCGGGCTCTGTCGGGCTCTACTGGGCTCTGTCGGGCTCTGTCGGGACCTGTCGGGCCCTTGCGGGCTCTGTCGGGCTCTGTCGGGCCCTGTCGGGCTCTACTGGGCCCTGTCGGGCCCTGTCGGGCCCTGTCGGGCTCTGTCTGGCTCTGTCGGGCTCTGTCGGGCTCTACTGGGCTCTGTCGAGCCCTGTCAGGCCCTGTCGGGCTCTGTTGGGCCCTGTCGGGCTCTGTCGGGCTCTGTCGGGCCCTGTCGGGCCCTGTCGGGCTCTGTCGGGTCTGTCGGGCTCTACTGGGCCCTGTCGGGCCCTGTCGGGCTCTGTTGGGCTCTGTCGAGCTCTACTGGGCTCTGTCGGGCTCTGTCGGGCCCTGTCGGGCTCTGTCGGGCCCTGTCGGGCTCTGTCGGGCTCTGTCGGGCTCTGTCGGGCTCTACTGGGCTCTGTCAGGCTCTGTCGGGCCCTGTCGGGCCCTGTCGAGCTTTGTCGGGCTCTGTCGGGCTCTGTCGGGCTCTGTCGGGCTCTACTGTTCCCTGTCGGGCCCTGTCGGGCTCTGTCGGGCCCTGTCGGGCTCTGTCGGGCTCTGTCGGGCCCTGTCGGGCCCTGTCGGGCCCTGTCGGGCTCTGTCGGGCTCTGTCGGGCTCTACTGGGCCCTGTCGGGCCCTGTCGGGCCCTGTCGGGCTCTGTCGGGCTCTACTGGGCCCTGTCGGGCTCTGTCGGGCCCTCTCGGGCTCTGTCGGGCTCTGTCGGGCCCTGTCGGGCTCTGTCGGGCCCTGTCGGGCCCTGTCGGGCTCTGTCGGGCTCTGTCGGGCTCTGTCGGGCTCTACTGGTCTCTGTCGGGCTCTGTCAGGTTCTGTCGGGCTCTGTCGGGCTCTGTCGGGCCCTGTCGGGCCCTGTCGGGCTCTGTCGGGCTCTGTCGGGTTCTGTCGGGCTCTGTCGGGCCCTGTCGGGCTCTGTCGGGCTCTGTCGGGCTCTACTGGGCTCTACTGTTCCCTGTCGGGCCCTGTCGGGCTCTGTCGGGCTCTGTCGGGCTCTACTGGGCCCTGTCGGGCTCTGTCGGTTTCTGTCGGGCTCTGTCGGGCCCTGTCGGGCCCTGTCGGGCTCTGTCGGGCTCTGTCGGGCTCTGTCGGGCTCTACTGGGCTCTGTCGGGCCCTGTCGGGCTCTGTCGGGCTCTGTCGGTCCCTGTCGGGCTCTGTCGGGCTCTGTCGGGCTCTACTGTGCTCTACTGTTCCCTGTCGGGCCCTGTCGGGCTCTGTCGGGCCCTGTCGGCCTCTGTTGGGCCCTGTCGGGCCCTGTCGGGCCCTGTCGGGCTCTGTCGGGCTCTGTCGGGCTCTACTCGGCTCTGTCGGGCTCTGTTGGGCTCTGTCGGGCTCTGTCGGGCCCTGTCGGGCTCTGTCGGGCTCTGTCGGGCTCTACTGGGCCCTGTCGGGCCCTGTCGGGCCCTTTCGGGCTCTGTCGGGCTCTGTCGGGCTCTGTCGGGCTCTACTGGTCTCTGTCGGGCTCTGTCGGGCCCTGTCGGGCTCTGTCGGGCTCTGTCGGGCTCTACTGGGCTCTGTCGGGCTCTGTCGGGCTCTGTCGGGCTCTGTCGGGCTCTACTGGGCTAAACTGGGCCCTGTCGGGCCCTGTCGGGCTCTGTCGGGCTCTGTCGGGCTCTCTCGGGCTCTACTGGGCTCTGTCGGGCTCTATTGGGGTCTGTCGGGCCCTATTGGGGTCTGTCGGGCCCTGTCGGGCTCTGTCGGGATCTGTCGGGCCCTGTCGGGCCCTTGCGGGCTCTGTCGGGCTCTGTCGGGCCCTGTCGGGCTCTGTCGGGCTCTGTCGGGCTCTGTCGGGCTCTACTGGGCCCTGTCGGGCCCTGTCGGGCCCTCTCGGGCTCTGTCGGGCTCTGTCGGGCTCTCTCGGGCTCTACTGGGCTCTGTCGGGCTCTATTGGGGTCTGTCGGGCCCTGTCGGGCTCTGTCGGGATCTGTCGGGCCCTGTCGGGCCCTTCCGGGCTCTGTCGGGCTCTGTCGGGCCCTGTCGGGCTCTGTCGGGCTCTGTCGGGCTCTGTCGGGCTCTACTGGGCCCTGTCGGGCCCTGTCGGGCCCTCTCGGGCTCTGTCGGGCTCTGTCGGGCTCTCTCGGGCTCTACTGGGCTCTGTCGGGCTCTATTGGGGTCTGTCGGGCCCTGTCGGGCTCTGTCGGGATCTGTCGGGCCCTGTCGGGCCCTTGCGGGCTCTGTCGGGCTCTGTCGGGCCCTGTCGGGCTCTGTCGGGCTCTGTCGGGCTCTACTGGGCTCTGTCGGGCCCTGTCGGGCCCTGTCGGGCTCTGTCGGGCTCTGTCGGGCTCTGTCGGGCTCTACTGGGCTCTGTCGGGCTCTATTGGGGTCTGTCGGGTCCTGTCGGGCTCTGTCGGGCTCTGTCGGGCCCTGTCGGGCCCTGTCGGGCTCTGTCGGGCTCTGTCGGGCTCTACTGGGCCCTGTCGGGCCCTGTCGGGCTCTGTCGGGCTCTGTCGAGCTCTACTGGGCTCTGTCGGGCTCTGTCGGGCCCTGTCGGGCTCTGTCGGGCTCTGTCGGGCTCTGTCGGGCTCTACTGGGCTCTGTCGGTCTCTGTCGGGCCCTGTCGGGCTCTGTCGGGCTCTGTCGGGCTCTGTCGGGCCCTGTCGGGCTCTACAGGGCCCTGTCGGGCTCTGTCGGGCTCTGTCGGGCTCTCTCGGGCTCTGTCGGGCTCTACTGGGCTCTGTCGGGCTCTGTTGGGCTCGGTCGGGCTCTGTCGGGCCCTGTCGGGCTCTGTCAGGATCTGTCGGGCCCTGTCGGGCTCTGTCGGGCTCTTTCGGGCTCTGTCGGGCTCTGTCGGGCTCTACTGGGCTCTGTCGGGCTCTGTCGGGCTCTGTTGGGCTCTACTGGGCCCTGTCGGGCTCTGTCGGGCCCTGTCGGGCTCTGTCGGGCTCTGTCGGGATCTGTCGGGTTCTACTGGGCCCTGTCGGGCCCTGTCGGGCCCTGTCGGGCTCTGTCGGGCTCTGTCGGGCTCTGTCGGGCTCTACTGGTCTCTGTCGGGCTCTGTCGGGCCCTGTCGGGCTCTGTCGGGCCCTGTCGGGCTCTCTCGGGCTCTACTGGGCTCTGTCGGGCTCTGTCGGGCTCTGTCAGGCTCTACTGGGCTAAACTGGGCCCTGTCGGGCTCTGTCGGGCTCTGTCGGGCTCTCTCGGGCTCTACTGGGCTCTGTCGGGCTCTATTGGGGTCTATCGGGCCCTGTCGGGCTCTGTCGGGCTCTGTCGGGCCCTGTCGGGCCCTGTCGGGCTCTGTCGGGCTCTGTCGGGCTCTACTGGGCCCTGTCGGGCCCTGTCGGGCCCTGTCGGGCTTTGTCGGGCTCTGTCGGGCTCTGTCGGGCTCTGTCGGGCTCTACTGGGCTCTGTCGGGCTCTGTCAGGTTCTGTCGGGCTCTGTCGGGCTCTGTCGGGCCCTGTCGGGCCCTGTCGGGCTCTGTCGGGCTCTGTCGGGTTCTGTCGGGCTCTGTCGGGCCCTGTCGGGCTCTGTCGGGCTCTGTCGGGCTCTGTCGGGCTCTACTGGGTTCTACTGTTCCCTGTCGGGCCCTGTCGGGCTCTGTCGGGCTCTGTCGGGCTCTACTGGGCCCTGTCGGGCTCTGTCGGTTTCTGTCGGGCTCTGTCGAGCTCTGTCGGGCCCTGTCGGGCTCTGTCGGGCTCTGTCGGGCTCTGTCGGGCTCTACTGGGCCCTGTCGGGCCCTGTCGGGCCCTGTCGGGCTCTGTCGGGCTCTACTGGGCCCTGTCGGGCTCTGTCGGGCCCTGTCGGGCTCTGTCGGGCTCTGTCGGGCTCTACTGGGCTCTACTGTTCCCTGTCGGGCCCTGTCGGGCTCTGTCGGGCCCTGTCGGCCTCTGTCGGGCTTTGTCGGGCTCTGTCAGGCTCTACTGGGCCCTCTCGGGCTCTTTCGGGCCCTGTCGGGCTCTGTCGGGCCCTGTCGGGCCCTGTCGGGCTTTGTCGGGCTCTGTCGAGCTCTGTCGGACTCTGTGAGGCTCTACTGGGGCCTGTCGGGTTCTGTCGGGCTCTGTCGGGCCCTGTCGGGCTCTGTCGGGCTCTGTCGGGCTCTGTCGGGCTCTACTGGGCCCTGTCGGGCTCTGTCGGGCTCTGTCGGGCTCTGTCGGGCTCTACTGGGCTCTGTCGGGCTCTGTCGGGCCCTGTCGGGCTCTGTCGGGCTCTGTCGGGTTCTGTCGGGCCCTGTCGGGCCCTGTCGAGCTCTGTCGGGCTCTGTCGGGCTCTGTCAGGCTCTACTGGGCTCTGTCGGGCTCTGTCGGGTTCTGTCGGGCTCTGTCGGGCTCTGTCGGGCCCTGTCGGGCCCTGTCGGGCTCTGTCGGGCCCTGTCGGGCTCTGTCGGTCTCTGTCGGGCTCTGTCGGGCTCTACTGGGCTCTGTCGGGTTCTACTGGGCTCTACTGGGCCCTGTCGGGCTCTGTCGGGCTCTGTCGGGCTCTGTCGGGCTCTACTGTGCTCTGTCGGGCTCGGTCGGGCCCTGTCGGGCTCTGTCGGGCTCTGTCGGGCTCTGTCGGGCTCTACTGGTCTCTGACGGGTTCTGTCGGGCCCTGTCGGGCCCTGTCGGGCTCTGTCGGGCTCTGTCGGGCTCTGTCGGGCCCTGTCGGGCTCTACTGGGCCCTGTCGGGCCCTGTCGGGCTCTGTCGGGCTCTGTCGAGCTCGACTGGGTTCTGTCAGGCTCTGTCGGGCCCTGTCGGGCTCTGTCGGGCCCTGTCGGGCTCTGTCGGGCTCTGTCGGGCTCTGTCGGGCTCTACTGGGCCCTGTCGGGCTCTGTCGGGCTCTGTTGGGCTCTGTCGGGCCCTGTCCGGCTCTGTCGGGCTCTGTCGGGCTCTGTCGGGCCCTGTCGGGCTCTGTCGGGCCCTGTCGGGCCCTGTCGGGCTTTGTCGGGCTCTGTCGGGCTCTGTCGGGCTCTGTCGGGCTCTACTGGGCCCTGTCGGTCTCTGTCGGGCTCTGTCGGGCCCTGTCGGGCTCTGTCGGGCTCTGTCGGGCTCTACTGGGCTCTGTCGGGCAATACTGGGCCCTGTCGGGCCCTGTCGGGCCCTGTCGGGCTCTGTCGGGCTCTACTGGGCCCTGTCGGGCTCTGTCGGGCCCTGTCGGGCTCTGTCGGGCTCTGTCGGGCTCTGTCGGGCTCTACTGGGCTCTACTGTTCCCTGTCGGGCCCTGTCGGGCTCTGTCGGGCCCTGTCGGGCTCTGTCGGGCTCTGTCGGGCCCTGTCGGGCTCTGTCAGGCCCTGTCAGGCCCTGTCGGGCTCTGTCGGGCTCTGTCGGGCTCTACTGGGCTCTGTCGGGCTCTACTGGGCCCTGTCGGGCCCTGTCTGGCCCTGTCGGGCTCTGTCGGGCTATACTGGGCCCTGTCGGGCTCTGTCGGGCCCTGTCGGGCTCTGTCGGGCTCTGTCGGGCTCTGTCGGGCTCTACTGGGCTCTACTGTTCCCTGTCGGGCCCTGTCGGGCTCTGTCGGGCCCTGTCGGGCTCTGTCGGGCTCTGTCGGGCCCTGTCGGGCCCTGTCGGGCTCTGTCGGGCTCTGTCGGGCTCTACTGGGCTCTGTCGGGCTCTGTCGGGCTCTGTCGGGCCGTGTCGGGCTCTGTCGGGCTCTGTCGGGCTCTGTCGGGTTCTGTCGGGCTCTGTCGGGCCCTATCGGGCTCTGTCGGGCTCTGTCGGGCTCTGTCGGGCTCTACTGGGCTCTACTGTTCCCTGTCGGGCCCTGTCGGGCTCTGTCGGGCTCTGTCGGGCTCTACTGGGCTCTGTCGGGCTCTATTGGTGTCTGTCGGGCCCTGTCGGGCTCTGTCGGGCTCTGTCGGGCCCTGTCGGGCCCTGTCGGGCTCTGTCGGGCTCTGTCGGGCTCTACTGGGCCCTGTCGGGCTCTGTCGGGCTCTGTCGGGCTCTGTCGAGCTCTACTGGGCTCTGTCGGGCTCTGTCGGGCCCTGTCGGGCTCTGTCGGGCTCTGTCGGGCTCTGTCGGGCTCTACTGGGCTCTGTCGGGCTCTGTCGGGCCCTGTCGGGCTCTGCCGGGCCCTGTCGGGCCCTGTCGGGCTCTGTCGGGCTCTGTCGGGCTCTGTCGGGCTCTACTGGGCCCTGTCGGGCCCTGTCGGGCCCTGTCGGGCTCTGTCGGGCTCTGTCGGGCTCTACTGGGCTCTACTGTTCCCTGTCGGGCTCTGTCGGGCTCGTCGGGCTCTGTCGGGCCTTGTCGGGCCCTGTCGGGCTCTGTCGGGCCCTGTCGGGCTCTACTGGTCTCTGTCGGGCTCTGTCAGGTTCTGTCGGGCTCTGTCGGGCTCTGTCGGGCCCTGTCAGGTTCTGTCGGGCTCTGTCGGGCTCTGTCGGGCCCTGTCGGGCCCTGTCGAGCTCTGTCGGGCCCTGTCGGGCTCTACTGGTCTCTGTCGGGCTCTGTCAGGTTCTGTCGGGCTCTGTCAGGTTCTGTCGGGCTCTGTCGGGCTCTGTCGGGTTCTGTCGGGCTCTGTCGGGCCCTGTCGGGCTCTGTCGGGCTCTGTCGGGCTCTGTCGGGCTCTACTGGGCTCTACTGTTCCCTGTCGGGCCCTGTCGGGCTCTGTCGGGCTCTGTCGGGCTCTACTGGGCCCTGTCGGGCTCTGTCGGTTTCTGTCGGGCTCTGTCGGGCTCTGTCGGGCCCTGTCGGGCTCTGTCGGGCTCTGTCGGGCTCTACTGGGCCCTGTCGGGCCCTGTCGGGCCCTGTCGGGCTCTGTCAGGCTCTACTGGGCCCTGTCGGGCTCTGTCGGGCCCTGTCGGGCTCTGTCGGGCTCTGTCGGGCTCTACTGGGCTCTACTGTTCCCTGTCGGGCCCTGTCGGGCTCTGTCGGGCCCTGTCGGCCTCTGTCGGGCCCTGTCGGGCCCTGTCGGGCTCTGTCGGGCTCTGTCGGGCTCTACTGGGCTCTGTCGGGCTCTGTTGGGCTCTGTCGGGCTCTGTCGGGCCCTGTCGGTCTCTGTCAGGATCTGTCGGGCCCTGTCGGGCTCTGTCGGGCTCTTTCGGGCTCTGTCGGGCTCTGTCGGGCTCTACTGGGCTCTGTCGGGCTCTGTCGGGCTCTGTTGGGCTCTACTGGGCCCTGTCGGGCTCTGTCGGGCTCTGTCGGGCCCTGTCGGGCTCTGTCGGGCTCTGTCGGGCTCTGTCGGGCTCTACTGGGCCCTGTCGGGCCCTGTCGGGCCCTGTCGGGCTCTGTCGGGCTCTACTGGGCTCTGTCGGGCTCTGTCGGGCTCTGTCGGGCTCTACTGGGCTAAACTGGGCCCTGTCGGGCTCTGTCGCGCCCTGTCGGGCCCTGTCGGGCTCTGTCGGGCTCTGTCGGGCTCTGTCGGGCTCTACTGGGCTCTGTCGGGCTCTATTGGGGTCTGTCGGGCCCTGTCGGGCTCTGTCGGGCTCTGTCGGGCCCTGTCGGGCCCTGTCGGGCTCTGTCGGGCTCTGTCGGGCTCTACTGGGCCCTGTCGGGCCCTGTCGGGCCCTGTCGGGCACTGTCGGGCTCTGTCGGGCTCTGTCGAGCTCTACTGGGCTCTGTCGGGCTCTGTCGGGCCCTGTCGGGCTCTGTCGGGCCCTGTCGGGCTCTGTCGGGCTCTGTCGGGCTCTGTCGGGCTCTACTGGGCTCTGTCGGGCTCTGTCGGGCCCTGTCGGGCTCTGTCGGGCTCTGTCGGGCTCTGTCGGGCTCTACTGGGCCCTGTCGGGCCCTGTCGGGCTTTGTCGGGCTCTGTCGGGCTCTGTCGGGCTCTACTGGGCCCTGTCGGGCTCTGTCGGGCTCTGTCGGGCCCTGTCGGGCTCTGTCGGGCTCTGTCGGGCCCTGTCGGGCCCTGTCGGGCTCTGTCGGGCTCTGTCGGGCTCTACTGGGCCCTGTCGGGCCCTGTCGGGCCCTGTCGGGCTCTGTCGGGCTCTACTGGGCCCTGTCGGGCTCTGTCGGGCCCTTTCGGGCTCTGTCGGGCTCTGTCGGGCTCTGTCGGGCTCTACTGGGCTCTACTGTTCCCTGTCGGGCCCTTTCGGGCTCTGTCGGGCCCTCTCGGGCTCTGTCGGGCTCTGTCGGGCCCTGTCGGGCCCTGTCGGGCTCTGTCGGGCTCTGTCGGGCTCTGTCGGGCTCTACTGGGCTCTGTCGGGCTCTGTCAGGTTCTGTCGGGCTCTGTCGGGCTCTGTCGGGCCCTGTCGGGCTCTGTCGGGCTCTGTCGGGCTCTGTCGGGCTCTACTGGGCTCTACTGTTCCCTGTCGGGCCCTGTCGGGCTCTGTCGGGCTCTACTGGGCCCTGTCGGGCTCTGTCGGGCTCTGTCGGGCCCTGTCGGGCCCTGTCGGGCTCTACTGGGCCCTGTCGGGCTCTGTCGGTTTCTGTCGGGCTCTGTCGGGCTCTGTCGGGCCCTGTCGGGCTCTGTCGGGCTCTGTCGGGCTCTACTGGGCCCTGTCGGGCCCTGTCGGGCCCTGTCGGGCTCTGTCAGGCTCTACTGGGCCCTGTCGGGCTCTGTCGGGCCCTGTCGGGCTCTGTCGGGCTCTGTCGGGCTCTACTGGGCTCTACTGTTCCCTGTCGGGCCCTGTCGGGCTCTGTCGGGCCCTGTCGGCCTCTGTCGGGCCCTGTCGGGCCCTGTCGGGCTCTGTCGGGCTCTGTCGGGCTCTACTGGGCTCTGTCGGGCTCTGTTGGGCTCTGTCGGGCTCTGTCGGGCCCTGTCGGTCTCTGTCAGGATCTGTCGGGCCCTGTCGGGCTCTGTCGGGCTCTTTCGGGCTCTGTCGGGCTCTGTCGGGCTCTACTGGGCTCTGTCGGGCTCTGTCGGGCTCTGTTGGGCTCTACTGGGCCCTGTCGGGCTCTGTCGGGCTCTGTCGGGCCCTGTCGGGCTCTGTCGGGCTCTGTCGGGCTCTGTCGGGCTCTACTGGGCCCTGTCGGGCCCTGTCGGGCCCTGTCGGGCTCTGTCGGGCTCTACTGGGCTCTGTCGGGCTCTGTCGGGCTCTGTCGGGCTCTACTGGGCTAAACTGGGCCCTGTCGGGCTCTGTCGCGCCCTGTCGGGCCCTGTCGGGCTCTGTCGGGCTCTGTCGGGCTCTGTCGGGCTCTACTGGGCTCTGTCGGGCTCTATTGGGGTCTGTCGGGCCCTGTCGGGCTCTGTCGGGCTCTGTCGGGCCCTGTCGGGCCCTGTCGGGCTCTGTCGGGCTCTGTCGGGCTCTACTGGGCCCTGTCGGGCCCTGTCGGGCCCTGTCGGGCACTGTCGGGCTCTGTCGGGCTCTGTCGAGCTCTACTGGGCTCTGTCGGGCTCTGTCGGGCCCTGTCGGGCTCTGTCGGGCCCTGTCGGGCTCTGTCGGGCTCTGTCGGGCTCTGTCGGGCTCTACTGGGCTCTGTCGGGCCCTGTCGGGCTCTGTCGGGCTCTGTCGGGCTCTGTCGGGCTCTACTGGGCCCTGTCGGGCCCTGTCGGGCTTTGTCGGGCTCTGTCGGGCTCTGTCGGGCTCTACTGGGCCCTGTCGGGCTCTGTCGGGCTCTGTCGGGCTCTACTGGGCTCTGTCGGGCCCTGTCGGGCTTTGTCGGGCTCTGTCGGGCTCTGTCGGGCTCTACTGGGCCCTGTCGGGCTCTGTCGGGCCCTGTTGGGCCCTGTCGGGCCCTGTCGGGCCCTGTCGGGCTCTACTGGGCCCTGTCGGGCCCTGTCGGGCTTTGTCGGGCTCTGTCGGGCTCTGTCGGGCTCTACTGGGCCCTGTCGGGCTCTGTCGGGCTCTGTCGGGCCCTGTCGGGCTCTGTCGGGCTCTACTGGGCCCTGTCGGGCCCTGTCGGGCCCTGTCGGGCTCTGTCAGGCTCTACTGGGCCCTGTCGGGCTCTGTCGGGCCCTGTCGGGCTCTGTCGGGCTCTGTCGGGCTCTACTGGGCTCTACTGTTCCCTGTCGGGCCCTGTCGGGCTCTGTCGGGCCCTGTCGGCCTCTGTCGGGCCCTGTCGGGCCCTGTCGGGCTCTGTCGGGCTCTGTCGGGCTCTACTGGGCTCTGTCGGGCTCTGTTGGGCTCTGTCGGGCTCTGTCGGGCCCTGTCGGTCTCTGTCAGGATCTGTCGGGCCCTGTCGGGCTCTGTCGGGCTCTTTCGGGCTCTGTCGGGCTCTGTCGGGCTCTACTGGGCTCTGTCGGGCTCTGTCGGGCTCTGTTGGGCTCTACTGGGCCCTGTCGGGCTCTGTCGGGCTCTGTCGGGCCCTGTCGGGCTCTGTCGGGCTCTGTCGGGCTCTGTCGGGCTCTACTGGGCCCTGTCGGGCCCTGTCGGGCCCTGTCGGGCTCTGTCGGGCTCTACTGGGCTCTGTCGGGCTCTGTCGGGCTCTGTCGGGCTCTACTGGGCTAAACTGGGCCCTGTCGGGCTCTGTCGCGCCCTGTCGGGCCCTGTCGGGCTCTGTCGGGCTCTACTGGGCTCTGTCGGGCTCTATTGGGGTCTGTCGGGCCCTGTCGGGCTCTGTCGGGCTCTGTCGGGCCCTGTCGGGCCCTGTCGGGCTCTGTCGGGCTCTGTCGGGCTCTACTGGGCCCTGTCGGGCCCTGTCGGGCCCTGTCGGGCACTGTCGGGCTCTGTCGGGCTCTGTCGAGCTCTACTGGGCTCTGTCGGGCTCTGTCGGGCCCTGTCGGGCTCTGTCGGGCTCTGTCGGGCTCTGTCGGGCTCTACTGGGCTCTGTCGGGCTCTGTCGGGCCCTGTCGGGCTCTGTCGGGCTCTGTCGGGCTCTGTCGGGCTCTACTGGGCCCTGTCGGGCCCTGTCGGGCTTTGTCGGGCTCTGTCGGGCTCTGTCGGGCTCTACTGGGCCCTGTCGGGCTCTGTCGGGCTCTGTCGGGCCCTGTCGGGCTCTGTCGGGCTCTGTCGGGCCCTGTCGGGCCCTGTCGGGCTCTGTCGGGCTCTGTCGGGCTCTACTGGGCCCTGTCGGGCCCTGTCGGGCCCTGTCGGGCTCTGTCGGGCTCTACTGGGCCCTGTCGGGCTCTGTCGGGCCCTCTCGGGCTCTGTCGGGCTCTGTCGGGCTCTGTCGGGCTCTACTGGGCTCTACTGTTCCCTGTCGGGCCCTTTCGGGCTCTGTCGGGCCCTCTCGGGCTCTGTCGGGCTCTGTCGGGCCCTGTCGGGCCCTGTCGGGCTCTGTCGGGCTCTGTCGGGCTCTGTCGGGCTCTACTGGGCTCTGTCGGGCTCTGTCAGGTTCTGTCGGGCTCTGTCGGGCTCTGTCGGGCCCTGTCGGGCTCTGTCGGGCTCTGTCGGGCTCTGTCGGGCTCTACTGGGCTCTACTGTTCCCTGTCGGGCCCTGTCGGGCTCTGTCGGGCTCTACTGGGCCCTGTCGGGCTCTGTCGGGCTCTGTCGGGCCCTGTCGGGCCCTGTCGGGCTCTACTGGGCCCTGTCGGGCTCTGTCGGTTTCTGTCGGGCTCTGTCGGGCTCTGTCGGGCCCTGTCGGGCTCTGTCGGGCTCTACTGGGCCCTGTCGGGCCCTGTCGGGCCCTGTCGGGCTCTGTCAGGCTCTACTGGGCCCTGTCGGGCTCTGTCGGGCCCTGTCGGGCTCTGTCGGGCTCTGTCGGGCTCTGTCGGGCTCTACTGGGCTCTGTCGGGCCCTGTCGGGCTCTGTCGGGCTCTGTCGGGCTCTGTCGGGCTCTGTCGGGCTCTACTGGGCCCTGTCGGGCCCTGTCGGGCTTTGTCGGGCTCTGTCGGGCTCTGTCGGGCTCTACTGGGCCCTGTCGGGCCCTGTCGGGCCCTGTCGGGCTCTGTCGGGCTCTACTGGGCCCTGTCGGGCTCTGTCGGGCCCTCTCGGGCTCTGTCGGGCTCTGTCGGGCTCTACTGGGCTCTACTGTTCCCTGTCGGGCCCTTTCGGGCTCTGTCGGGCCCTCTCGGGCTCTGTCGGGCTCTGTCGGGCCCTGTCGGGCCCTGTCGGGCTCTGTCGGGCTCTGTCGGGCTCTGTCGGGCTCTACTGGGCTCTGTCGGGCTCTGTCAGGTTCTGTCGGGCTCTGTCGGGCTCTGTCGGGCCCTGTCGGGCTCTGTCGGGCTCTGTCGGGCTCTACTGGGCTCTACTGTTCCCTGTCGGGCCCTGTCGGACTCTGTCGGGGTCTACTGGGCCCTGTCGGGCTCTGTCGGGCTCTGTCGGGCTCTACTGGGCTCTACTGTTCCCTGTCGGGCTCTGTCGGGCTCTGTCGGGCTCTGTCGGGCCCTGTCGGGGGGGCCCTGGGGAGGAATGGGGAGCTCTGGGGAACCAAGACACGTCTTGGGGAGCTCTGAGGAACCAAGACACGTTTTGGGGAGCCCTGGGGAGGAATGTGGAGCCCTGAGGAACCAAGACATGTCTTGGGGAGCCCTGAGGAACCAAGACACGTTTTGGGGAACCCTGAGGAACCAAGACACGTTTTGGGGAGCCTGGGGAGGAATGGGGAGCCCGGGGAACCAAGACACGTTTTGGGGAGCACTGGGGAGGAATGGGGAGCTCTGGGGAACCAAGACACGTTTTGGGGAGCCCGGGGGAACCAAGACACGTTTTGGGGAGCCCTGTGGAGGAATGTGGAGCCCTGAGGAACCAAGACACGTTTTGGGGAGCCCTGGGGAACCAAGACACGTTTTGGGGAGCCTGGGGAGGAATGGGGAGCCCCGGGGAACCAAGACATGTTTTGGGGAGCCCTGGGGAGGAATGGGGAGCCCCGGGGAACCAAGACACGTTTTGGGGAGCCCCGGGGAACCAAGACACGTTTTGGGGAGCCCTGGGGAGGAATGGGGAGCTCTGGGGAACCAAGACACGTTTTGGGGAGCCCGGGGGAACCAAGACACGTTTTGGGGAGCCCTGTGGAGGAATGTGGAGCCCTGAGGAACCAAGACACGTTTTGGGGAGCCCTGGGGAACCAAGACACGTTTTGGGGAGCCTGGGGAGGAATGGGGAGCCCCGGGGAACCAAGACATGTTTTGGGGAGCCCTGGGGAGGAATGGGGAGCCCCGGGGAACCAAGACACGTTTTGGGGAGCCCCGGGGAACCAAGACACGTTTTGGGGAGCCTGGGGAGGAATGGGGAGCCCGGGGAACCAAGACACGTTTTGGGGAGCCCTGGGGAGGAATGGGGAGCCCCGGGGAACCAAGACACGTTTTGGGGAGCCTGGGGAGTAATGGGGAGCCCGGGGAACCAAGACACGTCTTGGGGAGCCCTGGGGAACCAAGACGAGCCCTGGGGAGAACTTGGCAGCCTTGGGGAATCGATGCGAACCCTGGGGAGGACGGTGGATCTCAGGGGAGCCCCAGGGAGACGAGGCGATAGCTGGGGAGGGTCCGGAGAGCCCTGGAGGATGAGGGGGGTCCTGGGGAGACCTTTGGAGTCCTGGGGAGGCAAAGAAAGCCCTGGGTTACTTTTTAGAAGAGATTCTCGTAGAATCTATTTATTACCATATTAATTATTGACCCCGCCCCTTCCCCAGGGGATTGGTCAGGGTGGTGGGCGGGGCCTGGGCCGATTGACCCCGCCCCTTCCCCAGGGGATTGTGGGAGGGGGTGGGCGGGGCCCGGGGTATTTGAGCCCCAGCCCCTGGGCAGGAGCTCATTCTGCTCCAGGGCTGCTTTGGTGCTGGTTCTCTGCTGCTCCTTCAGCAGTGGGCAGCTTTTGAGCTGTTTGGAGAAGTGGAGGTGTCTGCTAGAGGTAAGAGCTCCAGGAGCAGCAAAGGTTCAACAGCAGCTGTAGCAGAAAGTGTGTTTGTAAGTATGTGTAATTTACTAAATCAATTTCAGGTGCTTCACGTTTTCCCAGAACCCCTGACTGCAATGAAAATGGAGCATTGTTTCTTTGGTTTTTACTGCTGTATACCAAGCTGCTGGTATAATCTTTTCTCCTAGGACTGACGCTCAGGTGATCTAGCAGGGGTTAGAGTGAGCGTCTTGTATCTGTAAATGGAGTTCTAGCACTTCTGCAGGAAGCAGCGGGGCCATAAGGCAGAGTGTCTTTCTGGCTCTGGGGTGGCTCATCGCCTGCCTGATCACCCACAGAACACGGTGTTGTCCCCAGAACCCTTGCAGTGGGCGGTGGCCCCTGGTGGATGGATGATTCAAATGTCCTTCCCAGAACTCAGCCAAGGTGCGCAGTGGCTATTAGACTAGTACTGGTAAATATTACCCTGGTGCTCAATAGTGTGTGTCTGTTTTCTTTTCTTATTGCAGGGGATGAAGGGGAAACTGGCAACTGCAGGAAGATCCCCATGAGCCCATGTGGTGTTTTCCTCCCCGGATGGATTCAGTCCCTTGGCCCTCTGAAAGCTAAGTGGAGGCACGGGGGCTGGGAAGGGGCTGGGAACTGCAGGGGCGAGGGGCTAAAGATCTCAGAGGGGAAAGGGCCGTCCAGGACCAGTTCCCTTTGGGTGGGTAAAGGGCGCAGGGAACCTCACAGTGCGATGCCAGCTTGGGCAGGGCAGCTCCAGCCTGTGTCTGCGTTGTTGTGCACTTCGGGAAGCCTGCCTTGCGCCGTTCAGACGATCCTGGGGTCTCGTCATGCCCGAGGGGCATGACAGACATCTCAGGCGCCATCCCGGGGTCTGGAATGCGGGTGCCGATTGGCCTATCACCAATTGGGTGCCAGTTTTCTTGTATCAGCAGCCGAAAGCGTGGATGGTTCTTGCGCCTTGGACATTTCTGGTCAGTTGTTTTATGGTGGTGTTCAGGGCTGCGTGGGCAGCTCTCCTCTCTACCCATCCAGTCTAAGGGACTGGCACTTCAGGATGCTGGGAAGAAGTTCTTAGGTCTTGCGGGAGCGTTTTGCCAGTGCCACCGTCTCGGTCGGTTGGTTGGTTTGTGCCAGTGCCGCCGTCTCGGTCAGTTGGTTGGTTTGTGCCAGTGCCGCCGTCTCGGTCGGTTGGTTGGTTTGTGCTAGTGCCGCCGTCTCGTAAGGGGCCGTGACGTTCGGCTCCTTTTTGTTTTGGGGTTGCAGTAGAGGCTTCTCGCCTCTCTTCTGCCTCCCCACAGGTTCTTTTGATTGATGCAGTCTCTGGTCTTGGAGTCATTCTCATTGTCGAGCGTTTTTGGTGCTGTTGCAGTCGTGCTGTTTGTAGCGTTCTGTGGAGCGTCAGTCTTCGCATGTGCGCGTTTGGCTCGGAGCTGCTCTGCCTGGAGACGTAGAGTCATGGGTGGGTGGACTGAGCCCTAGGAGTCCATGGTTAATCTCTTGATATATGTAATAGTGTGGGCAAAGGTTGTTCAGTCATCTAGGACGGAGCAGCTGTGGGCAGGGGCAGTGGGCAGTCCCTTCACCAGTAATTTAGGGGCTCGATTAGAGCTTCTGGTGTTCTTTGTGAATAGAAAGCAGACCTGTGGAATGGTCAAGCTGTTGATCAGCATCTGGGTGACCTGTTGAATACCTTGATTTCAGATGCAGAGGGAAAACTTGGCCCAAAAGAGCGACGGAAGAGGCAAGCCGAGCGCCATAAGCAGGTGGGCCGGTGCGAGGTCTCAGAGGGAAGGTGTGCCATGTGCCTCTATGTAAGTTTGGTTGTTTCTCTATTTTATAGGTGCGAAGCGAGGAGGAAAGCCGGGTATTGGCACCGCAGCTCCTCGGTCGAGGTGAGCAAGGAGCGCTGGGCCGAAGCAGCGTCTCATTTCAGGTGTTGTGTTTCTGGTGCAGGTCTCAGCATCCTTTGCTTGTGTTTTACAGGTGGTAGCTGGGCCTCAACGCGGTCAACAGCGTGGCAGGTGAAGGTGACAGAGGCCAGGTGGGTGAGCAGCCAAGGTAAAGGGGCGGGACATGGGACCGTCTGTGGGCAGGCTGTGCTTTTGGGCAGTATCTGAGCATGCGCCTTTGTTTTAGCAGGCGCTACAGGCAAGCTCGGAGGGGCGAAGCCGCACGCCGACCAGCAGCCAAGAAGGTGAGGAGGTGGCTGGTGTTCAGGAGCACAGTACTGCCTGGTGACTCGGTTCAGCGTTTCCTTCTTGTTTTGCAGGGGCTTTGTGGACCCCTTTGGACTCAGAGGACCGTTTGCAGTGAGCAGGGGTAGGGGTGAGGAGGAGTGTGGGGCTGGGGACTTGTCCCAAGCACTAGAGCTCTTTTTCTGCTGTCTTAGGTGCCACGAGTGGTGAGGGTTTCTGCCTGCGCCCATGGCACGAGAGGCTGAATGGAACGCCTGGGAACTTCGGGGGAGGTGGGTGCTGTGGATGTCGTCGGTGTTGATGCACATGATATTTAGTGCTGGCACTGCTTAGTGAGTGTGTGTTAACTTGTGTTGTTGCAGATGTTGATGAGGAACCCGGCAATGCAGGAAGATCCCCGTGAGCCCATGTGGTGTTTTCCTCCGTGGATGGATTCGGTCCCTCGGCCCTCTGAAAGCTAAGTGGAGGCACGGGGGCTGGGGAGGGGCTGGGAACTGCAGGGGCGGGGGGCTAAAGGTCTCAGAGGGGAAAGGGCCGTCCAGGAACAGTTCCCTTTGGGTGGGTAAAGGGCGCAGGGAACCTTACAGTGCGATGCCAGCTTGGGCAGGGCAGCTCCAGCCTGTGTCTGCGTTGTTGTGCACTTCGGGAAGCCTGCCTTGCGCCGTTCAGACGATCCTGGGGTCTCGTCGTGCCCGAGGGGCACGACCGGCATCTCAGGTGCCATCCCGGGGTCTGGAACGCCGGTGCCAATTGGCCTGTTGCCAGTTGGGTGCCGGTTTTCTTGTATCAGCAGCTGAAAGCGTGGATGGTTCCTGCATCTCGGACATTTCTGGTCAGTCGTGTGTTATAGTGTAGTTCTGGGCTGCGTGGGCAGCTCTGCTCCCTACCCATCCAGTCTAAGGGACTGGCACTTCTTCCCAGCATCCTGAAGTCTTTAGGTTTTGCAGGAGTTACTTGCACTTGCGCCGTCTCTGTTTGTTGTGCCAGTGGCGCCGTCTCCGTTTGTTTGTTGTGCCAGTGGCGCCGTCTCGTAAGGAGCCGTGATGTTCGGCTCCTTTTTGTTTTGGGGTAGCAGTAGAGGCTCCTCGCCTCACCACTGCCTCCCTGTAGTTTGTTTTGGTGCCGTCTCTGCTGTTCTCATGGTTGAATGACTTTGTTCCTGTTGGAGTGGTGGTGTTTGTAGCGTTCTGTGCAGCATCAGTCTGCACATGTGCGTGTTTGTCTTGGAGCTGCTCTGCCCGGAGGCATGGAGTCAGGTGTGGGTGGACCGAGCCCCAGGCGTCCATGGTTAATCTATTGACACATTCAAGTCTGTAGGCAAAATTTGTACCATCATCCAGGCTAGAGTATCCATGGGCAGGGGGAGTGGACAGTCCCTTCACTTGTGTTTTACAGTTGATACCAAAGATCATTGTTGACTAGCGTGCTGTTATTTCACAGACAGTGTCTTAACTAATTTTTTTTCTTTGTAGGTGACCGCGTTGTCAATATGAGTCTTTTTAGCTAAAGAAAAATGCCTCTTAAGAGTATATCACTTGTCATTATGACCTTTGCTTCACGGCAACAAAAGCAGCTACAGACTACGATCGCCACCTGTGAGATCAGGCCCGCATTGCACTTCTTTGAACAAATAGGATTCATTCACAGAAAACACTACATTCAAGGCTGGCATGAAGTGCCTATGGACCGTAAACCGTATCTAGAGCTGCACAAAGCAAAGGCCTGTCTGAGGTCAGTGCAAAGGATCCACTAAGAAGCAAGAAGACTCCAGACACAACTGTTGCTATTGTTGCTATCATGGTGTGAGGGGTGGGTAAATAGTGTGTAAGGGTATAAATACCCAGGAATTTCTACACTCGGGTGGGACCTCAGCAAAGGCAGCAGTTTGAGTCAGCCCTCCCGCCGTACCACTCTGTTCGGTTACTTGTTTTCATGGACTTTGCCTGAGAGTTTGCCTCCAGGGACCAAGGATCCGGACCGCAATCCACCAGACCCCAGGCCCCTGGAGGGGAGGTAAGGACGTCGAGGTGCAGAATGATGAAACTCTGAAATCCCAGCTAAGTGATATAAGGGGTTGAGTGAGCACATGCAATCCTTTGGCCATATATAAATGTAATCCCTTAGGTGTTTCCCCTACGCTCTGTGTATTGTAGACATGAGCTGTAGATCCATCTGGGGCTAAGTTTGGATCCAGCCGCACCTAGACTCTTCTCCGAGGAAGAGTTTAGAAAGCAAGGGGGTCCATTCCGAACCTCACAACAGACACAAAGCGTAGATCCAGCCTGGGGCTAAGTTTGGACCCTGCTGCACTTAGACTCCTCTCTGAGCAGGAGTTTAGTAAGCAAGGGGGTCCCATCTGAACTTCGACTCAACAGAAGCGCCCCCCTTTAGCTTTCGGCATTTCCCGTCCAGGTACAGATCACTCTGAAACGAGTCTCACCTGAATATGCCCGGCATATTTTGTCAAGGCAGTAATAGTCCCCCTTGCCATCACTCTAACGTCGCACGGTAAGCGATCTAAAACCGCTCTCGGCCAGCAGCGCCCCGAGTCACTCACCCGACACCAACCGATGGCGGCAGGATGGCAGGCGCCGTCCCCGATTACTGATGGAGGCACAGGGCGAGTTAGAGGTCCAGATTCTCGGAGGAATGAGCCCGTGGTAATAGTCACGATTGGAAAGCTGTGGAAGAAAAGCTCACTATGCTCAAGAGCCATAGGAATGATGGAAAGGGAATTAATAGCAAAGTGTACCTTAAGGAACCAAGACATGTTTGGCAGAGCGCTGGGGAGGAATGGGGAGCCCTGAGAAACCAAGACACGTTTTGGTGAGCCCTGGGGAGTAATGGGGATCCCCGAGGAAGCAAGACACGTTTTGGGGAGCCTTGAGGAAGCAAGATATGTTTTGGGGAGCCCTGAGGAACCAAGAAACGTTTTGGGGAGCCCTGAGGAGGAAGGGGGAGCTCTGAGGATCTAAGACACGTGTTGGGGTGCCCTGCGGAGCAATGGGCAATGAGCTCTGTGGGGGCCCGGGGGGGGCCCTGTCGGGCCCTGTTGGGCCCTGTCGGGCTCTACTGGGCCCTGTTGGGCCCTGTCGGGCTCTACTGGGCTAAACTGGGCCCTGTCGGGCTCTGTCGGGCCCTGTCGGGCTCTACTGGGCTCTACTGTTCCCTGTCGGGCCCTGTCGGGCCCTGTCGGGCTCTACTGTTCCCTGTCGGGCTCTACTGGGCCCTGTCGGGCCCTGTCGGGCTCTACTGGGCTAAACTGGGCCCTGTCGGTTTCTGTCGGGCTCTGTCGGGCTCTGTCGGGCTCTGTCGGTTTCTGTCGGTTTCTGTCGGTTTCTGTCGGTTTCTGTCGGTTTCTGTCGGTTTCTGTCGGTTTCTGTCGGTTTCTGTCGGTTTCTGTCGGTTTCTGTCGGTTTCTGTCGGTTTCTGTCGGTTTCTGTCGGTTTCTGTCGGTTTCTGTCGGTTTCTGTCGGGCTCTGTCGGGCTCTGTCGGGCTCTGTCGGTTTCTGTCGGGCTCTGTCGGGCTCTGTCGGGCTCTGTCGGGCTCTGTCGGGCTCTGTCGGGCTCTGTCGGTTTCTGTCGAGCCCTGTCGGGCCCTGTCGGGCCCTGTCGGGCCCTGTCGGGCTCTGTCAGGCTCTACTGGGCCCTGTCGGGCCCTGTCGGGCCCTGTCGGGCCCTGTCGGGCTCTACTGGGCTCTACTGTTCCCTGTCGGGCCCTGTCGGGCCCTGTCGGGCTCTGTCGGGCCCTGTCGGGCCCTGTCGGGCCCTGTCGGGCCCTGTCGGGCCCTGTCGGGCCCTGTCGGGCCCTGTCGGGCCCTGTCGGGCCCTGTCGGGCCCTGTCGGGCCCTGTCGGGCCCTGTCGGGCTCTGTCGGGCCCTGTCGGGCCCTGTCGGGCTCTGTCGGGCTCTACTGGGACCTGTCGGGCCCTGTCGGGCCCTGTCGGGCCCTGTCGGGCCCTGTCGGGCCCTGTCGGGCCCTGTCGGGCCCTGTCGGGCTCTGTCGGGCTCTGTCGGGCTCTACTGGGCCCTGTCGGGCTCTGTCGGGCCCTCTCGGGCTCTGTCGGGCTCTACTGGGCTCTACTGTTCCCTGTCGGGCCCTGTCGGGCCCTGTCGGGCCCTGTCGGGCCCTGTCGGGCTCTACTGGGCCCTGTCGGGCTCTGTCGGGCTCTGTCGGGCTCTGTCGGGCTCTGTCGGGCTCTGTCGGGCTCTGTCGGGCTCTGTCGGGCTCTGTCGGGCTCTGTCGGGCTCTGTCGGGCTCTGTCGGGCTCTGTCGGGCTCTGTCGGGCTCTGTCGGGCTCTGTCGGGCTCTGTCGGGCTCTGTCGGGCTCTGTCGGGCTCTGTCGGGCTCTGTCGGGCTCTGTCGGGCTCTGTCGGGCTCTGTCGGGCTCTGTCGGGCTCTGTCGGGCTCTGTCGGGCTCTGTCGGGCTCTGTCGGGCTCTGTCGGGCTCTGTCGGGCTCTGTCGGGCTCTGTCGGGCTCTGTCGGGCTCTGTCGGGCTCTGTCGGGCTCTGTCGGGCTCTGTCGGGCTCTGTCGGGCTCTGTCGGGCTCTGTCGGGCTCTGTCGGGCTCTGTCGGGCTCTGTCGGGCTCTGTCGGGCTCTGTCGGGCTCTGTCGGGCTCTGTCGGGCTCTGTCGGGCTCTGTCGGGCTCTGTCGGGCTCTGTCGGGCTCTGTCGGGCTCTACTGGGCTCTACTGGGCTCTACTGGGCCCTGTCGGGCCCTGTCGGGCCCTGTCGGGCTCTACTGGGCCCTGTCGGGCCCTGTCGGGCCCTGTCGGGCCCTGTCGGGCTCTACTGGGCCCTGTCGGGCCCTGTCGGGCCCTGTCGGGCCCTGTCGGGCCCTGTCGGGCTCTGTCGGGCTCTACTGGGCCCTGTCGGGCCCTGTCGGGACCTGTCGGGCTCTGTCGGGCTCTACTGGGCCCTGTCGGGCCCTGTCGGGCCCTGTCGGGCTCTGTCGGGCTCTACTGGGCCCTGTCGGGCCCTGTCGGCCTCTGTCGGCCTCTGTCGGGCCCTGTCGGGCCCTGTCGGGCCCTGTCGGGCCCTGTCGGGCCCTGTCGGGCCCTGTCGGGCCCTGTCGGGCTCTGTCGGGCTCTGTCGGGCTCTGTCGGGCTCTACTGGGCCCTGTCGGGCCCTGTCGGGCCCTGTCGGGCTCTGTCGGGCTCTACTGGGCCCTGTCGGGCCCTGTCGGGCCCTGTCGGGCCCTGTCGGGCTCTGTCGGGCTCTGTCGGGCTCTACTGGGCTCTGTCGGGCTCTGTCGGGCTCTACTGGGCTAAACTGGGCTCTGTCGGGCCCTGTCGGGCCCTGTCGGGCCCTGTCGGGCCCTGTCGGGCTCTGTCGGGCTCTGTCGGGCTCTGTCGGGCCCTGTCGGGCCCTGTCGGGCTCTGTCGGGCTCTGTCGGGCTCTGTCGAGCTCTACTGGGCCCTGTCGGGCCCTGTCGGGCTCTGTCGGGCTCTACTGGGCCCTGTCGGGCTCTGTCGGGCTCTGTCGGGCCCTGTCGGGCCCTGTCGGGCCCTGTCGGGCTCTACTGGGCCCTGTCGGGCCCTGTCGGGCCCTGTCGGGCTCTGTCGGGCTCTGTCGGGCTCTACTGGGCCCTGTCGGGCCCTGTCGGGCCCTGTCGGGCCCTGTCGGGCCCTGTCGGGCTCTGTCGGGCTCTGTCGGGCTCTACTGGGCCCTGTCGGGCCCTGTCGGGCTCTGTCGGGCTCTGTCGGGCTCTACTGGGCCCTGTTGGGCTCTGTCGGGCCCTGTCGGGCTCTGTCGGGCCCTGTCGGGCCCTGTCGGGCCCTGTCGGGCCCTGTCGGGCCCTGTCGGGCTCTGTCGGGCTCTGTCGGGCTCTACTGGGCCCTGTCGGGCTCTGTCGGGCTCTGTCGGGCTCTGTCGGGCTCTGTCGGGCTCTGTCGGGCTCTGTCGGGCTCTACTGGGCTCTACTGTTCCCTGTCGGGCCCTGTCGGGCCCTGTCGGGCCCTGTCGGGCTCTGTCGGGCTCTACTGGGCTCTGTCGGGCTCTGTCGGGCTCTGTCGGGCTCTGTCGGGCTCTGTCGGGCTCTGTCGGGCTCTGTCGGGCTCTGTCGGGCTCTACTGGGCTCTACTGTTCCCTGTCGGGCTCTGTCGGGCTCTGTCGGGCCCTGTCGGGGGGGGCCCTGGGGAGGAATGGGGAGCTCTGGGGAACCAAGACACGTCTTGGGGAGCTCTGAGGAACCAAGACACGTTTTGGGGAGCCCTGGGGAGGAATGTGGAGCCCTGAGGAACCAAGACATGTCTTGGGGAGCCCTGAGGAACCAAGACACGTTTTGGGGAACCCTGAGGAACCAAGACACGTTTTGGGGAGCCTGGGGAGGAATGGGGAGCCTGGGGAACCAAGACACGTTTTGGGGAGCCCTGGGGAGGAATGGGGAGCTCTGGGGAACCAAGACACGTTTTGGGGAGCCCGGGGGAACCAAGACACGTTTTGGGGAGCCCTGTGGAGGAATGTGGAGCCCTGAGGAACCAAGACACGTTTTGGGGAGCCCTGGGGAACCAAGACACGTTTTGGGGAGCCTGGGGAGGAATGGGGAGCCCCGGGGAACCAAGACATGTTTTGGGGAGCCCTGGGGAGGAATGGGGAGCCCCGGGGAACCAAGACACGTTTTGGGGAGCCCTGGGGAGGAATGGGGAGCTCTGGGGAACCAAGACACGTTTTGGGGAGCCCGGGGGAACCAAGACACGTTTTGGGGAGCCCTGTGGAGGAATGTGGAGCCCTGAGGAACCAAGACACGTTTTGGGGAGCCCTGGGGAACCAAGACACGTTTTGGGGAGCCTGGGGAGGAATGGGGAGCCCCGGGGAACCAAGACATGTTTTGGGGAGCCCTGGGGAGGAATGGGGAGCCCCGGGGAACCAAGACACGTTTTGGGGAGCCCCGGGGAACCAAGACACGTTTTGGGGAGCCTGGGGAGGAATGGGGAGCCCGGGGAACCAAGACACGTTTTGGGGAGCCCTGGGGAGGAATGGGGAGCCCCGGGGAACCAAGACACGTTTTGGGGAGCCTGGGGAGTAATGGGGAGCCCGGGGAACCAAGACACGTCTTGGGGAGCCCTGGGGAACCAAGACGAGCCCTGGGGAGAACTTGGCAGCCTTGGGGAATCGATGCGAACCCTGGGGAGGACGGTGGATCTCAGGGGAGCCCCAGGGAGACGAGGCGATAGCTGGGGAGGGTCCGGAGAGCCCTGGAGGATGAGGGGGGTCCTGGGGAGACCTTTGGAGTCCTGGGGAGGCAAAGAAAGCCCTGGGTTACTTTTTAGAAGAGATTCTCGTAGAATCTATTTATTACCATATTAATTATTGACCCCGCCCCTTCCCCAGGGGATTGGTCAGGGTGGTGGGCGGGGCCTGGGCCGATTGACCCCGCCCCTTCCCCAGGGGATTGTGGGAGGGGGTGGGCGGGGCCCGGGGTATTTGAGCCCCAGCCCCTGGGCAGGAGCTCATTCTGCTCCAGGGCTGCTTTGGTGCTGGTTCTCTGCTGCTCCTTCAGCAGTGGGCAGCTTTTGAGCTGTTTAGTCAGCATGGACAGACCTGTTTGGAGAAGTGGAGGTGTCTGCTAGAGGTAAGAGCTCCAGGAGCAGCAAAGGTTCAACAGCAGCTGTAGCAGAAAGTGTGTTTGTAAGTATGTGTAATTTACTAAATCAATTTCAGGTGCTTCACGTTTTCCCAGAACCCCTGACTGCAATGAAAATGGAGCATTGTTTCTTTGGTTTTTACTGCTGTATACCAAGCTGCTGGTATAATCTTTTCTCCTAGGACTGACGCTCAGGTGATCTAGCAGGGGTTAGAGTGAGCGTCTTGTATCTGTAAATGGAGTTCTAGCACTTCTGCAGGAAGCAGCGGGGCCATAAGGCAGAGTGTCTTTCTGGCTCTGGGGTGGCTCATCGCCTGCCTGATCACCCACAGAACACGGTGTTGTCCCCAGAACCCTTGCAGTGGGCGGTGGCCCCTGGTGGATGGATGATTCAAATGTCCTTCCCAGAACTCAGCCAAGGTGCGCAGTGGCTATTAGACTAGTACTGGTAAATATTACCCTGGTGCTCAATAGTGTGTGTCTGTTTTCTTTTCTTATTGCAGGGGATGAAGGGGAAACTGGCAACTGCAGGAAGATCCCCATGAGCCCATGTGGTGTTTTCCTCCCCGGATGGATTCAGTCCCTTGGCCCTCTGAAAGCTAAGTGGAGGCACGGGGGCTGGGAAGGGGCTGGGAACTGCAGGGGCGAGGGGCTAAAGATCTCAGAGGGGAAAGGGCCGTCCAGGACCAGTTCCCTTTGGGTGGGTAAAGGGCGCAGGGAACCTCACAGTGCGATGCCAGCTTGGGCAGGGCAGCTCCAGCCTGTGTCTGCGTTGTTGTGCACTTCGGGAAGCCTGCCTTGCGCCGTTCAGACGATCCTGGGGTCTCGTCATGCCCGAGGGGCATGACAGACATCTCAGGCGCCATCCCGGGGTCTGGAATGCGGGTGCCGATTGGCCTATCACCAATTGGGTGCCAGTTTTCTTGTATCAGCAGCCGAAAGCGTGGATGGTTCTTGCGCCTTGGACATTTCTGGTCAGTTGTTTTATGGTGGTGTTCAGGGCTGCGTGGGCAGCTCTCCTCTCTACCCATCCAGTCTAAGGGACTGGCACTTCAGGATGCTGGGAAGAAGTTCTTAGGTCTTGCGGGAGCGTTTTGCCAGTGCCACCGTCTCGGTCGGTTGGTTGGTTTGTGCCAGTGCCGCCGTCTCGGTCAGTTGGTTGGTTTGTGCCAGTGCCGCCGTCTCGGTCGGTTGGTTGGTTTGTGCTAGTGCCGCCGTCTCGTAAGGGGCCGTGACGTTCGGCTCCTTTTTGTTTTGGGGTTGCAGTAGAGGCTTCTCGCCTCTCTTCTGCCTCCCCACAGGTTCTTTTGATTGATGCAGTCTCTGGTCTTGGAGTCATTCTCATTGTCGAGCGTTTTTGGTGCTGTTGCAGTCGTGCTGTTTGTAGCGTTCTGTGGAGCGTCAGTCTTCGCATGTGCGCGTTTGGCTCGGAGCTGCTCTGCCTGGAGACGTAGAGTCATGGGTGGGTGGACTGAGCCCTAGGAGTCCATGGTTAATCTCTTGATATATGTAATAGTGTGGGCAAAGGTTGTTCAGTCATCTAGGACGGAGCAGCTGTGGGCAGGGGCAGTGGGCAGTCCCTTCACCAGTAATTTAGGGGCTCGATTAGAGCTTCTGGTGTTCTTTGTGAATAGAAAGCAGACCTGTGGAATGGTCAAGCTGTTGATCAGCATCTGGGTGACCTGTTGAATACCTTGATTTCAGATGCAGAGGGAAAACTTGGCCCAAAAGAGCGACGGAAGAGGCAAGCCGAGCGCCATAAGCAGGTGGGCCGGTGCGAGGTCTCAGAGGGAAGGTGTGCCATGTGCCTCTATGTAAGTTTGGTTGTTTCTCTATTTTATAGGTGCGAAGCGAGGAGGAAAGCCGGGTATTGGCACCGCAGCTCCTCGGTCGAGGTGAGCAAGGAGCGCTGGGCCGAAGCAGCGTCTCATTTCAGGTGTTGTGTTTCTGGTGCAGGTCTCAGCATCCTTTGCTTGTGTTTTACAGGTGGTAGCTGGGCCTCAACGCGGTCAACAGCGTGGCAGGTGAAGGTGATGGAGGCCAGGTGGGTGAGCAGCCAAGGTAAAGGGGTGGGACATGGGACCGTCTGTGGGCAGGCTGTGCTTTTGGGCAGTATCTGAGCATGCGCCTTTGTTTTAGCAGGCGCTACAGGCAAGCTCGGAGGGGCGAAGCCGCACGCCGACCAGCAGCCAAGAAGGTGAGGAGGTGGCTGGTGTTCAGGAGCACAGTACTGCCTGGTGACTCGGTTCAGCGTTTCCTTCTTGTTTTGCAGGGGCTTTGTGGACCCCTTTGGACTCAGAGGACCGTTTGCAGTGAGCAGGGGTAGGGGTGAGGAGGAGTGTGGGGCTGGGGACTTGTCCCAAGCACTAGAGCTCTTTTTCTGCTGTCTTAGGTGCCACGAGTGGTGAGGGTTTCTGCCTGCGCCCATGGCACGAGAGGCTGAATGGAACGCCTGGGAACTTCGGGGGAGGTGGGTGCTGTGGATGTCGTCGGTGTTGATGCACATGATATTTAGTGCTGGCACTGCTTAGTGAGTGTGTGTTAACTTGTGTTGTTGCAGATGTTGATGAGGAACCCGGCAATGCAGGAAGATCCCCGTGAGCCCATGTGGTGTTTTCCTCCGTGGATGGATTCGGTCCCTCGGCCCTCTGAAAGCTAAGTGGAGGCACGGGGGCTGGGGAGGGGCTGGGAACTGCAGGGGCGGGGGGCTAAAGGTCTCAGAGGGGAAAGGGCCGTCCAGGAACAGTTCCCTTTGGGTGGGTAAAGGGCGCAGGGAACCTTACAGTGCGATGCCAGCTTGGGCAGGGCAGCTCCAGCCTGTGTCTGCGTTGTTGTGCACTTCGGGAAGCCTGCCTTGCGCCGTTCAGACGATCCTGGGGTCTCGTCGTGCCCGAGGGGCACGACCGGCATCTCAGGTGCCATCCCGGGGTCTGGAACGCCGGTGCCAATTGGCCTGTTGCCAGTTGGGTGCCGGTTTTCTTGTATCAGCAGCTGAAAGCGTGGATGGTTCCTGCATCTCGGACATTTCTGGTCAGTCGTGTGTTATAGTGTAGTTCTGGGCTGCGTGGGCCGCTCTGCTCCCTACCCATCCAGTCTAAGGGACTGGCACTTCTTCCCAGCATCCTGAAGTCTTTAGGTTTTGCAGGAGTTACTTGCACTTGCGCCGTCTCTGTTTGTTGTGCCAGTGGCGCCGTCTCCGTTTGTTTGTTGTGCCAGTGGCGCCGTCTCGTAAGGAGCCGTGATGTTCGGCTCCTTTTTGTTTTGGGGTAGCAGTAGAGGCTCCTCGCCTCACCACTGCCTCCCTGTAGTTTGTTTTGGTGCCGTCTCTGCTGTTCTCATGGTTGAATGACTTTGTTCCTGTTGGAGTGGTGGTGTTTGTAGCGTTCTGTGCAGCATCAGTCTGCACATGTGCGTGTTTGTCTTGGAGCTGCTCTGCCCGGAGGCATGGAGTCAGGTGTGGGTGGACCGAGCCCCAGGCGTCCATGGTTAATCTATTGACACATTCAAGTCTGTAGGCAAAATTTGTACCATCATCCAGGCTAGAGTATCCATGGGCAGGGGGAGTGGACAGTCCCTTCACTTGTGTTTTACAGTTGATACCAAAGATCATTGTTGACTAGCGTGCTGTTATTTCACAGACAGTGTCTTAACTAATTTTTTTTCTTTGTAGGTGACCGCGTTGTCAATATGAGTCTTTTTAGCTAAAGAAAAATGCCTCTTAAGAGTATATCACTTGTCATTATGACCTTTGCTTCACGGCAACAAAAGCAGCTACAGACTACGATCGCCACCTGTGAGATCAGGCCCGCATTGCACTTCTTTGAACAAATAGGATTCATTCACAGAAAACACTACATTCAAGGCTGGCATGAAGTGCCTATGGACCGTAAACCGTATCTAGAGCTGCACAAAGCAAAGGCCTGTCTGAGGTCAGTGCAAAGGATCCACTAAGAAGCAAGAAGACTCCAGACACAACTGTTGCTATTGTTGCTATCATGGTGTGAGGGGTGGGTAAATAGTGTGTAAGGGTATAAATACCCAGGAATTTCTACACTCAGGTGGGACCTCAGCAAAGGCAGCAGTTGGAGTCAGCCCTCCCGCCGTACCACTCTGTTCGGTTACTTGTTTTCATGGACTTTGCCTGAGAGTTTGCCTCCAGGGACCAAGGATCCGGACCGCAATCCACCAGACCCCAGGCCCCTGGAGGGGAGGTAAGGACGTCGAGGTGCAGAATGATGAAACTCTGAAATCCCAGCTAAGTGATATAAGGGGTTGAGTGAGCACATGCAATCCTTTGGCCATATATAAATGTAATCCCTTAGGTGTTTCCCCTACGCTCTGTGTATTGTAGACATGAGCTGTAGATCCATCTGGGGCTAAGTTTGGATCCAGCCGCACCTAGACTCTTCTCCGAGGAAGAGTTTAGAAAGCAAGGGGGTCCATTCCGAACCTCACAACAGACACAAAGCGTAGATCCAGCCTGGGGCTAAGTTTGGACCCTGCTGCACTTAGACTCCTCTCTGAGCAGGAGTTTAGTAAGCAAGGGGGTCCCATCTGAACTTCGACTCAACAGAAGCGCCCCCCTTTAGCTTTCGGCATTTCCCGTCCAGGTACAGATCACTCTGAAACGAGTCTCACCTGAATATGCCCGGCATATTTTGTCAAGGCAGTAATAGTCCCCCTTGCCATCACTCTAACGTCGCACGGTAAGCGATCTAAAACCGCTCTCGGCCAGCAGCGCCCCGAGTCACTCACCCGACACCAACCGATGGCGGCAGGATGGCAGGCGCCGTCCCCGATTACTGATGGAGGCACAGGGCGAGTTAGAGGTCCAGATTCTCGGAGGAATGAGCCCGTGGTAATAGTCACGATTGGAAAGCTGTGGAAGAAAAGCTCACTATGCTCAAGAGCCATAGGAATGATGGAAAGGGAATTAATAGCAAAGTGTACCTTAAGGAACCAAGACATGTTTGGCAGAGCGCTGGGGAGGAATGGGGAGCCCTGAGAAACCAAGACACGTTTTGGTGAGCCCTGGGGAGTAATGGGGATCCCCGAGGAAGCAAGACACGTTTTGGGGAGCCTTGAGGAAGCAAGACATGTTTTGGGGAGCCCTGAGGAACCAAGAAACGTTTTGGGGAGCCCTGAGGAGGAAGGGGGAGCTCTGAGGATCCAAGACACGTGTTGGGGTGCCCTGCGGAGCAATGGGCAATGAGCTCTGTGGGGGCCCTGGGGGGGCCCTGTCGGGCCCTGTCGGGCCCTGTTGGGCCCTGTCGGGCTCTACTGGGCCCTGTTGGGCCCTGTCGGGCTCTACTGGGCTAAACTGGGCCCTGTCGGGCCCTGTCGGGCTCTGTCGGGCTCTGTCGGGCTCTGTCGGGCCCTGTCGGGCTCTACTGGGCTCTACTGTTCCCTGTCGGGCCCTGTCGGGCTCTGTCGGGCTCTACTGTTCCCTGTCGGGCTCTGTCGGGCTCTACTGGGCTCTGTCGGGCTCTACTGGGCTCTACTGGGCCCTGTCGGGCTCTACTGGGTTAAACTGGGCCCTGTCGGGCTCTGTCGGGCTCTGTCGGGCTCTGTCGGGCTCTGTCGGGCTCTGTCGGGCTCTGTCGGGCTCTGTCGGGCTCTGTCGGGCTCTGTCGGGCTCTGTCGGGCTCTGTCGGGCTCTGTCGGGCTCTGTCGGGCTCTGTCGGGCTCTACTGGGCTCTACTGTTCCCTGTCGGGCTCTACTGGGCTCTACTGTTCCCTGTCGGGCTCTACTGGGCTCTACTGGGCTCTGTCGGGCCCGGTCGGGCTCTGTCGGGCTCTGTCGGGCTTTACCGGGCCCTGTCGGGCTCTGTCGGGCCCTCTCGGGCTCTACTGGTCCCTGTCGGGCCCTGTCGGGCTCTACTGGGCCCTGTCGGGCTCTGTCTGGCCCTGTCCGGCTCTACTGGGCTAAACTGGGCCCTGTCGGGCTCTACTGGGCCCTGTCGGGCCCTGTCGGGCTCTACTGGGCCCTGTCGGGCCCTGTCGGGCTCTACTGGGCCCTGTCGGGCCCTGTCGGGCTCTACTGGGCCCTGTCGGGCCCTGTCGGGCTCTACTGGGCCCTGTCGGGCCCTGTCGGGCTCTACTGGGCCCTGTCGGGCCCTGTCGGGCTCTACTGGGCCCTGTCGGGCCCTGTCGGGCTCTACTGGGCTAAACTGGTCCCTGTCGGGCCCTGTCGGGACCTGTCGGGCTTTGTCGGGCTCTGTCGGGCTCTGTCGGGCTCTACTGGGCTAAACTGGGCCCTGTCGGGCCCTGTCGGGCCCTGTCGGGCCCTGTCGGGCTCTACTGGGCTAAACTGGGCCCTGTCGGGCTTTGTCGGGCCCTGTCGGGCTCTGTCGGGCTCTACTGGGCTAAACTGGGCCCTGTCGGGCCCTGTCGGGCCCTGTCGGGCTCTGTCGGGCTCTACTGGGCTAAACTGGGCCCTGTCGGGCCCTGTCGGGCTCTGTCGGGCTCTGTCGGGCTCTACTGTTCCCTGTCGGGCTCTGTCGGGCTCTGTCGGGCTCTACTGGGCTCTGTCGCGCTCTACTGGGCCCTGTCGGGCCCTGTCGGGCTCTACTGGGCTCTACTGTTCCCTGTCGGGCCCTGTCGGGCTTTGTCGGGCTCTACTGGGCTTTGTCGGGCTCTACTGGGCTTTGTCGGGCTCTACTGGGCCCTGTCGGGCTCTACTGGGCCCTGTCGGGCTCTACTGGGCCCTGTCGGGCTCTACTGGGCCCTGTCGGGCTCTACTGGGCCCTGTCGGGCTCTACTGGGCCCTGTCGGGCTCTACTGGGCCCTGTCGGGCCCTGTCGGGCTCTACTGGGCCCTGTCGGGCCCTGTCGGGCTCTACTGTTCCCTGTCGGGCTCTGTCGGGCTCTGTCGGGCTCTGTCGGGCCCTGTCGGGCCCTGTCGGGCCCTGTCGGGCTCTACTGGGCCCTGTCGGGCTCTGTCGGGCCCTGTCGGGCTCTACTGGGCTCTACTGGGCCCTGTCGGGCTCTACTGGGCCCTGTCGGGCTCTGTCGGGCTCTACTGGGCTCTACTGGGCCCTGTCAGGCCCTGTCGGGCTCTACTGGGCTTAACTGGGCCCTGTCTGGCCCTGTCGGGCTCTACTGGGCTAAACTGGGCCCTGTCGGGCCCTGTCGGGCCCTGTCGGGCCCTGTCGGGCTCTGTCGGGTTCTACTGGGCTCTGTCGGGCCCTGTCGGGCCCTGTCGGGCCCTGTCGGGCCCTACTGGGCCCTGTCGGGCCCTGTCGGGCCCTGTCGGGCTCTACTGGGCCCTGTCGGGCCCTGTCGGGCCCTGTCGGGCTCTACTGGGCCCTGTCGGGCCCTGTCGGGCTCTGTCGGGCCCTGTCGGGCTCTACTGGGCTAAACTGGGTCCTGTCGGGCCCTGTCGGGCTCTGTCGGGCTCTACTGGGCTAAACTGGGCTCTGTCGGGCTCTGTCGGGCTCTGTCGGGCTCTGTCGGGCTCTGTCGGGCTCTACTGGGTCCTGTCGGGCTCTACTGGGCCAAACTGGGCCCTGTCGGGCTCTACTGGGCCAAACTGGGCCCTGTCGGGCCCTGTCGGGCCCTGTCGGGCTCTACTGGGCCCTGTCGGGCTCTGTCAGGCTCTGTCGGGCTGTACTGGGCTCTACTGTTCCCTGTCGGGCTCTGTCGGGCTCTGTCGGGCTCTGTCGGGCTCTGTCGGGCTCTGTCGGGCTCTGTCGGGCTCTGTCGGGCTCTGTCGGGCTCTGTCGGGCTCTGTCGGGCTCTGTCGGGCTCTGTCGGGCTCTGTCGGGCTCTGTCGGGCTCTGTCGGGCTCTACTGGGCTCTACTGGGCTCTACTGTTCCCTGTCGGGCTCTGTCGGGCTCTACTGGGCTCTACTGTTCCCTGTCGGGCCCTGTCGGGCCCTGTCGGGCCCTGTCGGGCTCTGTCGGGCTCTGTCGGGCTCTGTCGGGCTCTGTCGGGCTCTTTCGGGCTCTACTGGGCTCTACTGGGCTCTGTCGGGCTCTGTCGGGCTCTACTGGGCTCTACTGTTCCCTGTCGGGCTCTGTCGGGCTCTGTCGGGCTCTGTCGGGCTCTGTCGGGCCCTGTCGGGCCCTGTCGGGCCCTGTCGGGCCCTGTCGGGCTCTGTCGGGCTCTACTGGGCTCTACTGTTCCCTGTCGGGCCCTGTCGGGCCCTGTTGGGCTCTACTGGGCTCTACTGTTCCCTGTCGGGCTCTGTCGGGCTCTGTCGGGCTCTGTCGGGCTCTGTCGGGCTCTGTCGGGCTCTGTCGGGCTCTACTGGGCTCTACTGGGCCCGACTGGGCCCTGTCGGGCCCTGTCGGGCCCTGTCGGGCTCTGTCGGGCTCCACTGGGCCCTGTCGGGCCCGGTCGGGCCCTGTCGGGCTCTGTCGGGCTCTACTGTTCCGTGTCGGGCCCTGTCGGGCTCTACTGGGCTCTACTGGGCTCTACTGGGCTCTACTGGGCTCTACTGGGCTCTACTGGGCTCTACTGGGCTCTACTGGGCTCTACTGGGCTCTACTGGGCTCTACTGGGCCCTGTCGGGCTCTGTCGGGCTCTGTCGGGCTCTGTCGGGCTCTGTCGGGCTCTGTCGGGCTCTACTGGGCTCTACTGTTCCCTGTCGGGCCCTGTCGGGCTCTGTCGGGCCCTGTCGGGCTCTGTCGCGCTCTACTGGGCCCTGTCGGGCTCTGTCGGGCTCTGACGGGCTCTACTGGGCCCTGTCGGGCTCTACTGGGCCCTGTCGGGCCCTGTCGGGCCCTGTCGGGCCCTGTCGGGCTCTGTCGGGCTCTGTCGGGCTCTACTGGGCTCTACTGTTCCCTGTCGGGCCCTGTCGGGCTCTGTCGGGCTCTGTCGGGCTCTGTCGGGTTCTGTCGGGCTCTGTCGGGCTCTGTCGGGCTCTGTCGGGCTCTGTCGGGCTCTGTCGGGCTCTGTCGGGCTCTGTCGGGCTCTGTCGGGCTCTGTCGGGCTCTGTCGGGCTCTGTCGGGCTCTGTCGGGCTCTGTCGGGCTCTGTCGGGCTCTGTCGGGCTCTGTCGGGCTCTACTGTTCCCTGTCGGGCCCTGTCGGGCCCTGTCGGGCCCTGTCGGGCCCTGTCGGGCCCTGTCGGGCCCTGTCGGGCTCTGTCGGGCTCTGTCGGGCTCTACTGGGCTCTACTGTTCCCTATCGGGCCCTGTCGGGCCCTGTCGGGCTCTGTCGGGCTCTGTCGGGCTCTACTGGGCTCTACTGGGCTCTATCGGGCTCTGTCGGGCTCTACTGGGCTCTACTGTTCCCTGTCGGGCTCTGTCGGGCTCTGTCGGGCTCTGTCGGGCTCTGTCGGGCTCTGTCGGGCTCTGTCGGGCTCTGTCGGGCCCTGTTGGGCTCTGTCGCGCTCTACTGGGCCCTGTCGGGCCCTGTCGGGCCCTGTCGGGCTCTACTGGGCTCTACTGTTCCCTGTCGGGCTCTGTCGGGCTCTGTCGGGCCCTGTCGGGCTCTGTCGGGCCCTGTCGGGCTCTGTCGGGCCCTGTCGGGCCCTGTCGGGCCCTGTCGGGCCCTGTCGGGCCCTGTCGGGCCCTGTCGGGCTCTACTGGGCTCTACTGTTCCCTGTCGGGCTCTGTCGGGCTCTACTGGGCTCTGCTGTTCCCTGTCGGGCTCTGTCGGGCTCTGTCGGGCTCTGTCGGGCTCTGTCGGGCTCTGTCGGGCTCTGTCGGGCTCTACTGGGCCCTGTCGGGCCCTGTCGGGCCCTGTCGGGCTCTGTCGGGCTCTACTGGGCCCTGTCGGGCCCTGTCGGGCCCTGTCGGGCTCTACTGGGCTCTACTGGGCCCTGTCGGGCCCTGTCGGCCTCTGTCGGGCTCTGTCAGGCTCTGTCGGGCTCTACTGGGCTCTGTCGGGCTCTGTCGGGCTCTGTCGTGTTCTGTCGGACTCTGTCGGTCTGTACTGGGCCCTGTCGGGCCCTGTCGGGCCCTGTCGGGCTCTACTGGGCGCTGTCGGGCTCTCTCGGGCTCTGTCGGGCTCTGTCGTGTTCTGTCGGACTCTGTCGGTCTGTACTGGGCCCTGTCGGGCCCTGTCGGGCCCTGTCGGGCTCTGTCGGGCTCTGTCGGGCTCTGTCGGGCTCTGTCGGGCTCTGTCGGGCTCTGTCGGGCTCTGTCGGGATCTACTGGGCCCTGTCGGGCCCTGTCGGGCCCTGTCGGGCCCTGTCGGGCCCTGTCGGGCCCTGTCGGGCCCTGTCGGGCTCTGTCGGGCTCTGTCGGGCTCTGTCGGGCTCTGTCGGGCTCTGTCGGGCTCTACTGGGCTCTACTGGGCTCTACTGGGCCCTGTCGGGCTCTGTCGGGCTCTGTCGGGCTCTGTCGGGCTCTGTCGGGCTCTGTCGGGCTCTGTCGGGCTCTGTCGGGCTCTACTGGGCCCTGTCGGGCCCTGTCGGGCCCTGTCGGGCTCTGTCGGGCTCTGTCGGGCTCTGTCGGGCTCTACTGGGCCCTGTCGGGCCCTGTCGGGCCCTGTCGGGCCCTGTCGGGCTCTACTGGGCTCTACTGGGCTCTACTGGGCCCTGTCGGGCTCTGTCGGGCTCTACTGGGCCCTGTCGGGCTCTGTCGGGCTCTGTCGGGCTCTGTCGGGCTCTGTCGGGCTCTGTCGGGCTCTGTCGGGCTCTGTCGGGCTCTGTCGGGCTCTGTCGGGCTCTGTCGGGCTCTACTGGGCTCTACTGTTCCCTGTCGGGCCCTGTCGGGCCCTGTCGGGCTCTACTGGGCTCTACTGTTCCCTGTCGGGCTCTGTCGGGCTCTGTCGGGCTCTACTGGGCTCTACTGGGCCCTACTGGGCCCTGTCGGGCCCTGTCGGGCCCTGTCGGGCCCTGTCGGGCTCTACTGGGCCCGGTCGGGCCCGGTCGGGCCCTGTCGGGCCCTGTCGGGCCCTGTCGGGCTCTACTGGGCTCTACTGGGCTCTACTGGGCTCTACTGGGCTCTGCGGGCCCTGTCGGGCCCTGTCGGGCTCTGTCGGGCTCTACTGTTCCGTGTCGGGCCCTGTCGGGCCCTGTCGGGCCCTGTCGGGCCCTGTCGGGCCCTGTCGGGCCCTGTCGGGCTCTGTCGGGCTCTGTCGGGCTCTGTCGGGCTCTGTCGGGCTCTGTCGGGCTCTGTCGGGCTCTGTCGGGCTCTGTCGGGCTCTGTCGGGCTCTGTCGGGCTCTGTCGGGCTCTACTGGTCTCTACTGTTCCCTGTCGGGCTCTGTCGGGCTCTGTCGGGCTCTGTCGGGCTCTGTCGGGCTCTGTCGGGCTCTGTCGGGCTCTGTCGGGCTCTGTCGGGCTCTGTCGGGCTCTGTCGGGCTCTGTCGGGCTCTGTCGGGCTCTGTCGGGCTCTACTGTTCCCTGTCGGGCCCTGTCGGGCCCTGTCGGGCCCTGTCGGGCTCTGTCGGGCCCTGTCGGGCTCTGTCGCGTTCTACTGGGCCCTGTCGGGCTCTGTCGGGCTCTGACGGGCTCTACTGGGCCCTGTCGGGCCCTGTCGGGCCCTGTCGGGCCCTGTCGGGCTCTGTCGGGCTCTGTCGGGCTCTGTCGGGCTCTGTCGGGCTCTGTCGGGCTCTGTCGGGCTCTACTGGGCTCTACTGTTCCCTGTCGGGCCCTGTCGGGCCCTGTCGGGCTCTGTCGGGCCCTGTCGGGCTCTGTCGGGCTCTGTCGGGCTCTGTCGGGCTCTGTCGGGCTCTGTCGGGCTCTGTCGGGCTCTGTCGGGCTCTGTCGGGCTCTGTCGGGCTCTGTCGGGCTCTGTCGGGCTCTGTCGGGCTCTGTCGGGCTCTGTCGGGCTCTGTCGGGCTCTGTCGGGCTCTACTGGGCTCTACTGTGCCCTGTCGGGCCCTGTCGGGCTCTACTGGGCCCTGTCGGGCTCTACTGGGCCCTGTCGGGCTCTGTCGGGCTCTGTCGGGCTCTGTCGGGCCCTGTCGGGCCCTGTCTGGCCCTGTCGGGCTCTACTGGGCCCTGTCGGGCCCTGTCGGGCTCTGTCGGGCTCTGTCGGGCTCTACTGGGCCCTGTCGGGCTCTGTCGGGCCCTGTCGGGCCCTGTCGGGCCCTGTCGGGCTCTGTCGGGCTCTACTCGGCCCTGTCGGGCTCTACTGGGCCCTGTCGGGCTCTGTCGGGCTCTGTCGGGCTCTGTCGGGCTCTGTCGGGCTCTGTCGGGCTCTGTCGGGCTCTGTCGGGCTCTGTCGGGCTCTGTCGGGCTCTGTCGGGCTCTGTCGGGCTCTGTCGGGCTCTGTCGGGCTCTGTCGGGCTCTGTCGGGCTCTGTCGGGCTCAACTGGTCTCTGTCGGGCTCTGTCGGGCCCTGTCGGGCCCTGTCGGGCCCTGTCGGGCTCTGTCGGGCTCTACTGGGCTCTACTGTGCCCTGTCGGGCTCTGTCGGGCTCTGTCGGGCTCTGTCGGGCTCTGTCGGGCTCTGTCGGGCTCTGTCGGGCTCTGTCGGGCTCTGTCGGGCTCTGTCGGGCTCTGTCGGGCTCTGTCGGGCTCTACTGGGCCCTGTCGGGCCCTGTCGGGCTCTGTCGGGCTCTACTGGGCCCTGTCGGGCCCTGTCGGGCCCTGTCGGGCCCTGTCGGGCTCTGTCGGGCTCTGTCGGGCCCTGTCGGGCCCTGTCGGGCCCTGTCGGGCCCTGTCGGGCTCTGTCGGGCTCTGTCGGGCTCTGTCGGGCTCTGTCGGGCTCAACTGGTCTCTGTCGGGCTCTGTCGGGCTCTGTCGGGCCCTGTCGGGCCCTGTCGGGCCCTGTCGGGCCCTGTCGGGCCCTGTCGGGCTCTACTGGGCCCTGTCGGGCCCTGTCGGGCCCTGTCGGGCTCTGTCGGGCTCTGTCGGGCTCTGTCGGGCTCTACTGGTCTCTACTGTTCCCTGTCGGGCTCTGTCGGGCTCTGTCGGGCTCTGTCGGGCTCTGTCGGGCTCTGTCGGGCTCTACTGTTCCCTGTCGGGCCCTGTCGGGACCTGTCGGGCCCTGTCGGGCTCTGTCGGGCCCTGTCGGGCTCTGTCGCGTTCTACTGGGCCCTGTCGGGCTCTGTCGGGCTCTGACGGGCTCTACTGGGCCCTGTCGGGCTCTACTGTTCCCTGTCGGGCCCTGTCGGGCCCTGTCGGGCCCTGTCGGGCCCTGTCGGGCTCTGTCGGGCTCTGTCGGGCTCTGTCGGGCTCTGTCGGGCTCTGTCGGGCTCTGTCGGGCTCTACTGGGCTCTACTGTTCCCTGTCGGGCCCTGTCGGGCCCTGTCGGGCCCTGTCGGGCTCTGTCGGGCTCTGTCGGTCTGTACTGGGCCCTGTCAGGCCCGGTCGGGCCCGGTCGGGCTCTGTCGGGCTCTGTCGGGCTCTGTCGGGCTCTGTCGGGCTCTGTCGGGCTCTGTCGGGCTCTGTCGGGCTCTACTGGGCCCTGTCGGGCCCTGTCGGGCCCTGTCGGGCCCTGTCGGGCTCTGTCGGGCTCTGTCGGGCTCTGTCGGGCTCTGTCGGGCTCTGTCGGGCTCTGTCGGGCTCTGTCGGCCTCTGTCGGCCTCTGTCGGCCTCTGTCGGCCTCTGTCGGCCTCTGTCGGCCTCTGTCGGCCTCTGTCGGGCCCTGTCGGGCTCTACTGGGCTCTACTGGGCCCTGTCGGGCCCTGTCGGGCCCTGTCGGGCTCTCTCGGGCTCTCTCGGGCTCTGTCGGGCTCTGTCGGGCTCTGTCGGGCTCTGTCGGGCCCTACTGTGCCCTGTCGGGCCCTGTCGGGCCCTGTCGGGCTCTGTCGGGCTCTGTCGGGCTCTGTCGGGCTCTGTCGGGCTCTACTGGGCCCTGTCGGGCCCTGTCGGGCCCTGTCGGGCCCTGTCGGGCTCTACTGGGCCCTGTCGGGCCCTGTCGGGCCCTGTCGGGCTCTGTCGGGCCCTGTCGGGCTCTGTCGGGCCCTGTCGGGCTCTACTGGGCCCTGTCGGGCCCTGTCGGGCTCTGTCGGGCCCTGTCGGGCTCTGTCGGGCTCTACTGGGCCCTGTCGGGCCCTGTCGGGCTCTGTCGGGCTCTGTCGGGCTCTGTCGGGCTCTGTCGGGTTCTGTCGGGCTCTACTGGGCTCTACTGAGCCCTGTCGGGCCCTGTCGGGCTCTACTGTGCCCTGTCGGGCCCTGTCGGGCTCTACTGGGCCCTGTCGGGCTCTACTGGGCCCTGTCGGGCTCTACTGGGCTCTGTCGGGCTCTGTCGGGCTCTGTCGGGCTCTGTCGGGCCCTGTCGGGCCCTGTCTGGCCCTGTCGGGCTCTACTGGGCCCTGTCGGGCCCTGTCGGGCCCTGTCGGGCTCTGTCGGGCTCTGTCGGGCTCTACTGGGCCCTGTCGGGCCCTGTCGGGCTCTGTCGGGCCCTGTCGGGCCCTGTCGGGCCCTGTCGGGCTCTGTCGGGCTCTACTCGGCCCTGTCGGGCTCTGTCTGGCTCTGTCGGGCTCTACTGGGCCCTGTCGGGCCCTGTCGGGCCCTGTCGGGCCCTGTCGGGCCCTGTCGGGCCCTGTCGGGCTCTGTCGGGCTCTGTCGGGCTCTGTCGGGCTCTGTCGGGCTCTGTCGGGCTCTGTCGGGCTCTGTCGGGCTCTGTCGGGCTCAACTGGTCTCTGTCGGGCCCTGTCGGGCCCTGTCGGGCCCTGTCGGGCCCTGTCGGGCCCTGTCGGGCCCTGTCGGGCTCTGTCGGGCTCTGTCGGGCTCTGTCGGGCTCTGTCGGGCTCTACTGGGCCCTGTCGGGCCCTGTCGGGCCCTGTCGGGCTCTGTCGGGATCTGTCGGGCTCTACTGGGCTCTACTGTGCCCTGTCGGGCCCTGTCGGGCCCTGTCGGGCCCTACTGGGCCCTGTCGGGCCCTGTCGGGCCCTGTCGGGCTCTGTCGGGCTCTGTCGGGCTCTGTCGGGCTCTGTCGGGCTCTGTCGGGCTCTACTGGGCCCTGTCGGGCTCTGTCAGGCTCTACTGGGCCCTGTCGGGCCCTGTCGGGCCCTGTCGGGCCCTGTCGGGCCCTGTCGGGCCCTGTCGGGCTCTGTCGGGCTCTGTCGGGCTCTGTCGGGCTCTGTCGGCCTCTGTCGGGCTCTGTCGGGCTCTACTGGGCCCTGTCGGGCTCTGTCGGGCTCTGTCGGGCTCTGTCGGGCTCTACTGGGCCCTGTCGGGCTCTGTCGGGCTCTACTGGGCCCTGTCGGGCTCTGTCGGGCTCTGTCGGGCTCTGTCGGGCTCTACTGGGCCCTGTCGGGCCCTGTCGGGCCCTGTCGGGCTCTGTCGGGCTCTGTCGGGCTCTACTGGGCCCTGTCGGGCCCTGTCGGGCTCTGTCGGGCTCTGTCGGTCTCTGTCGGGCTCAACTGGTCTCTGTCGGGCCCTGTCGGGCCCTGTCGGGCCCTGTCGGGCTCTGTCGGGCCCTGTCGGGCCCTGTCGGGCCCTGTCTGGCCCTGTCGGGCTCTGTCGGGCTCTGTCGGGCTCTGTCGGGCTCTGTCGGGCTCTGTCGGTCTGTACTGGGCCCGGTCGGGCTCTGTCGGGCTCTGTCGGGCTCTGTTGGGCTCTGTCGGGCTCTGTCGGGCTCTACTGGGCCCTGTCGGGCTCTACTGGGCCCTGTCGGGCTCTACTGGGCCCTGTCGGGCCCTGTCGGGCCCAGTCGGGCTCTACTGGGCCCTGTCGGGCCCTGTCGGGCTCTGTCGGGCTCTGTCGGGCTCTGTCGGGCTCTGTCGGGCTCTGTCGGGCCCTGTCGGGCCCTGTCGGGCCCTGTCGGGCCCTGTCGGGCCCTGTCGGGCTCTGTCGGGCTCTACTGGGCCCTGTCGGCCTCTGTCGGGCTCTGTCGGGCTCTGTCGGGCTCTACTGGGCGCTGTCGGGCCCTGTCGGGCTCTACTGGGCTCTACTGGGCCCTGTCGGGCCCTGTCGGGCCCTGTCGGGCCCTGTCGGGCTCTGTCGGGCTCTGTCGGGCTCTGTCGGGCTCTACTGTTCCCTGTCGGTCCCTGTCGGTCCCTGTCGGTCCCTGTCGGTCCCTGTCGGTCCCTGTCGGTCCCTGTCGGGCTCTGTCGGGCTCTGTCGGGCTCTACTGTTCCCTGTCGGGCCCTGTCGGGCCCTGTCGGGCCCTGTCGGGCCCTGTCGGGCCCTGTCGGGCTCTGTCGGGCTCTGTCGGGCTCTGTCGGGCTCTGTCGGGCTCTGTCGGGCTCTACTGCGCCCTGTCGGGCCCTGTCGGGCTCTGTCGGGCTCTGTCGGGCTCTACTGGGCTCTACTGTTCCCTGTCGGGCCCTGTCGGGCTCTGTCGGGCCCTGTCGGGCTCTGTCGGGCCCTGTCGGGCTCTGTCGGGCTCTACTGGGCTCTACTGTTCCCTGTCGGGCCCTGTCGGGCCCTGTCGGGCTCTATCGGGCGCTACTGGGCTCTGTCGGGCTCTGTCGGGCTCTACTGGGCTCTGTCGGGCTCTGTCGGGCTCTGTCGGGCCCTGTCGGGCTCTACTGGGCCCTGTCGGGCTCTGTCGGGCCCTGTCGGGCTCTGTCGGGCTCTGTCGGGCTCTGTCGGGCTCTGTCGGGCTCTGTCGGGCTCTGTCGGGCTCTGTCGGGCTCTGTCGGGCTCTGTCGGGCTCTGTCGGGCTCTGTCGGGCTCTACTGGGCTCTACTGGGCTCTGTCGGGCTCTGTCGGGCTCTACTGGGCTCTGTCGGGCCCTGTCGGGCTCTGTCGGGCTCTGTCGGGCCCTGTCGGGCCCTGTCGGGCCCTGTCGGGCCCTGTCGGGCCCTGTCGGGCTCTGTCGGGCTCTGTCGGGCTCTGTCGGGCTCTGTCGGGCTCTACTGGGCCCTGTCGGGCTCTACTGGTCTCTGTCGGGCCCTGTCGGGCTCTGTCGGGCTCTGTCGGGCCCTGTTGGTCCCTACTGGGCCCTGTCGGGCCCTGTCGGGGCCTGTCGGGCTCTGTCGGGCTCTGTCGGGCTCTGTCGGGCTCTGTCGGGCCCTGTCGGGCCATGTCGGGCCCTGTCGGGCCCTGTCGGGCCCTGTCGGGCTCTGTCGGGCCCTGTCGGGCTCTGTCGGGCCCTGTCGGGCCCTGTCGGGCCCTGTCGGGCTCTGTCGGGCCCTGTCGGGCTCTATCGCGCCCTGTCGGGCTCTGTCGGGCTCTGTCGGGCTCTGTCGGGCTCTGTCGGGCTCTGTCGGGCTCTGTCGGGCTCTGTCGGGCTCTGTCGGGCTCTGTCGGGCTCTGTCGGGCTCTACTGGGCCCTGTCGGGCCCTGTCGGGCCCTGTCGGGCCCTGTCGGGCTCTGTCGGGCTCTACTGGGCCCTGTCGGGCCGTGTCGGGCCCTGTCGGGCTCTGTCGGGCTCTGTCAGGCCCTGTCGGGCTCTACTGGGCCCTGTCGGGCCCTGTCGGGCTCTGTCGGGCCCTGTCGGGCCCTGTCGGGCCCTGTCGGGCCCTGTCGGGCCCTGTCGGGCTCTGTCGGGCTCTGTCGGGCTCTGTCGGGCTCTGTCGGGCTCTGTCGGGCTTTGTCGGGCTCTGTCGGGCTGTACTGGGCTCTACTGGGCTCTGTCGGGCTCTGTCGGGCTCTACTGGGCCCTGTCGGGCTCTGTCGGGCTCTGTCGGTCTCTGTCGGGCTCAACTGCTCTCTGTCGGGCCCTGTCGGGCCCTGTCGGGCCCTGTCGGGCTCTGTCGGGCTCTGTCGGGCTCTACTGGGCCCTGTCGGGCACTTTCGGGCACTTTCGGGCTCTGTCGGGCTCTGTCGGGCTCTGTCGGGCTCTGTCGGGCTCTGTCGGGCTCTGTCGGGCTCTGTCGGTCTGTACTTGGCCCTGTCAGGCCCTGTCGGGCCCGGTCGGGCTCTGTCGGCCTCTGTCGGGCTCTACTGGGCCCTGTCGGGCCCTGTCGGGCTCTGTCGGGCTCTGTCGGGCTCTGTCGGGCTCTGTCGGGCTCTGTCGGGCTCTGTCGGGCCCTGTCGGGCCCTGTCGGGCACTGTCGGGCTCTGTCGGGCTCTGTCGGGCTCTGTCGGGCTCTGTCGGGCTCTGTCGGGCTCTGTCGGGCTCTGTCGGGCTCTGTCGGGCTCTGTCGGGCTCTACTGGGCTCTACTGGGCCCTGTCGGGCTCTGTCGGGCCCTGTCGGTCTCTGTCGGGCCCTGTCGGTCTCTGTCGGGCCCTGTCGGGCTCTGTCGGGCTCAACTGGTCTCTGTCGGGCCCTGTCGGGCCCTGTCGGGCTCTGTCGGGCCCTGTCGGGCTCTGTCGGGCCCTGTCGGGCTCTGTCGGGCTCTGTCGGGCTCTACTGGGCCCTGTCGGGCTCTGTCGGGCTCTGTCGGGCTCTGTCGGGCTCTGTCGGGCTCTGTCGGGCTCTGTCGGGCTCTGTCGGGCTCTGTCGGGCTCTGTCGGGCTCTGTCGGGCTCTGTCGGGCTCTGTCGGGCTCTGTCGGGCTCTGTCGGGCTCTGTCGGGCTCTGTCGGGCTCTGTCGGGCTCTACTGGGCTCTGTCGGGCTCTACTGGGCTCTACTGGGCTCTGTCGGGCTCTACTGGGCTCTGTCGGGCTCTACTGGGCTCTGTCGGGCTCTACTGGGCTCTGTCGGGCTCTGTCGGGCTCTGTCGGGCTCTACTGGGCCCTGTCGGGCCCTGTCGGGCCCTGTCGGGCTCTGTCGGGCTCTACTGGGCCCTGTCGGGCCCTGTCTGCCTCTGTCGGGCTCTGTCAGGCTCTGTCGGGCTCTACTGGGCGCTGTCGGGCCCTGTCGGGCTCTACTGGGCCCTGTCGGGCCCTGTCGGGCCCTGTCGGGCCCTGTCGGGCTCTGTCGGGCTCTGTCGGGCTCTACTGTTCCCTGTCGGGCCCTGTCGGGCTCTGTCGGGCTCTGTCGGGCTCTGTCGGGCTCTGTCGGGCTCTGTCGGGCTCTACTGGGCCCTGTCCGGCCCTGTCGGGCCCTGTCGGGCTCTGTCGGGCTCTGTCGGGCTCTGTCGGGCTCTACTGGGCTCTACTGTTCCCTGTCGGGCTCTGTCGGGCCCTGTCGGGCCCTGTCGGGCTCTACTGGGCTCTACTGTTCCCTGTCGGGCCCTGTCGGGCTCTGTCGGGCTCTGTCGGGCTCTGTCGGGCTCTGTCGGGCTCTGTCGGGATCTGTCGGGCTCTACTGGGCTCTGTCGGGCTCTGTCGGGCTCTGTCGGGCTCTACTGGGCCCTGTCGGGCCCTGTCGGGCCCTGTCGGGCTCTGTCGGGCTCTGTCGGGCTCTGTCGGGCTCTGTCGGGCTCTGTCGGGCTCTGTCGGGCTCTGTCGGGCTCTACTGGGCTCTACTGGGCTCTGTCGGGCTCTGTCGGGCTCTACTGGGCCCTGTCGGGCTCTGTCGGGCTCTACTGGGCTCTGTCGGGCTCTGTCGGGCCCTACTGGGCCCTGTCGGGCCCTGTCGGGCTCTGTCGGGCTCTGTCGGGCTCTGTCGGGCTCTGTCGGGCTCTGTCGGGCCCTACTGGGCTCTGTCGGGCTCTGTCGGGCTCTACTGGGCTCTGTCGGGCTCTGTCGGGCCCTACTGGGCTCTGTCGGGCTCTGTCGGGCCCTGTCGGGCTCTGTCGGGCTCTGTCGGGCCCTGTCGGGCCCTGTCGGGCCCTGTCGGGCCCTGTCGGGCCCTGTCGGGCCCTGTCGGGCCCTGTCGGGCTCTGTCGGGCTCTGTCGGGCTCTGTCGGGCTCTGTCGGGCTCTGTCGGGCTCTGTCGGGCTCTACTGGGCTCTACTGGGCTCTGTCGGGCTCTACTGGGCCCTGTCGGGCCCTGTCGGGCCCTGTCGGGCCCTATCGGGCTCTGTCGGGCTCTGTCGGGCTCTGTCGGGCTCTACTGGGCCCTGTCGGGCCCTGTCGGGCTCTGTCGGGCCCTGTCGGGCCCTGTCGGGCCCTGTCGGGCCCTGTCGGGCTCTGTCCTGCCCTGTCGGGCCCTGTCGGGCCCTGTCGGGCCCTGTCGGGCTCTGTCGGGCTCTGTCGGGCTCTACTGGGCCCTGTCGGGCTCTGTCGGGCTCTGTCGGGCTCTGTCGGGCTCTGTCGGGCTCTACTGGGCCCTGTCGGGCTCTGTCGGGCTCTGTCGGGCTCTGTCGGGCTCTGCTGGGTCCTGTCGGGCTCTGTCGGGCTCTGTCGGGCTCTGTCGGGCTCTGTCGGGCTCTACTGGGCCCTGTCGGGCCCTGTCGGGCCCTGTCGGGCTCTGTCGGGCTCTGTCGGGCTCTACTGGGCCCTGTCGGGCTCTGTCGGGCTCTGTCGGGCTCTGTCGGGCTCTGTCGGGCTCTGTCGGGCTCTACTGGGCCCTGTCGGGCCCTGTCGGGCTCTGTCGGGCCCTGTCGGGCCCTGTCGGGCTCTACTGGGCCCTGTCGGGCCCTGTCGGGCTCTACTGGGCTCTACTGGGCCCTGTCGGGCCCTGTCGGGCCCTGTCGGGCCCTGTCGGGCTCTGTCGGGCTCTGTCGGGCTCTGTCGGGCTCTGTCGGGCTCTGTCGGGCTCTGTCGGGCTCTGTCGGCCTCTACTGTACCCTGTCGGGCCCTGTCGGGCTCTACTGGGCTCTGTCGGGCTCTACTGGGACCTGTCGGGCCCTGTCGGGCTCTGTCGGGCTCTGTCGGGCTCTGTCGGGCTCTGTCGGGCTCTGTCGGGCTCTGTCGGGCTCTACTGGGCCCTGTCGGGTTCTGTCGGGTTCTGTCGGTCTCTGTCGGGCTCTGTCGGGCTCTACTGGGCCCTGTCGGGCCCTGTCGGGCTCTGTCGGGCCCTGTCGGGCTCTGTCGGGCTCTGTCGGGCCCTGTCGGGCCCTACTGGGCCCTGTCGGGCCCTGTCGGGCCCTGTCGGGCCCTGTCGGGCTCTGTCGGGCTCTGTCGGGCTCTGTCGGGCTCTGTCGGGCTCTGTCGGGCTCTGCTGGGCCCTGTCGGGCTCTGTCGGGCTCTGCTGGGCCCTGTCGGGCTCTGTCGGGCTCTGTCGGGTACTGTCGGGCTCTGTCGGGCTCTGTCGGCTCTACTGGGCTCTACTGGGCTCTGTCGGGCTCTACTGTGCCCTGTCGGGCCCTGTCGGGCCCTGTCGGGCTCTACTGGGCTCTGTCGGGCTCTGTCGGGCTCTACTGGGCCCTGTCGGGCCCTGTCGGGCTCTGTCGGGTTCTGTCGGGCTCTGTCGAGTTCTGTCGGGCTCTGTCAGGCTCTGTCGGGCCCTGTCGGGCCCTGTCGGGCCCTGTCGGGCCCTGTCGGGCCCTGTCGGGCCCTGTCGGGCCCTGTCGGGCTCTGTCGGGCTCTGTCGGGCTCTACTGGGCCCTGTCGGGCTCTGTCGGGCTCTGTCGGGCTCTGTCGGGCTCTGTCGGGCTCTGTCGGGCTCTACTGGGCCCTGTCGGGCTCTGTCGGGCCCTGTCGGGCCCTGTCGGGCCCTGTCGGGCCCTGTCGGGCTCTACTGGGCTCTGTCGGGCTCTGTCGGGCCCTGTCGGGCCCTGTCGGGCTCTGTCGGGCTCTGTCAGGCTCTGTCGGGCTCTACTGGGCCCTGTCGGGCTCTGTCGGGCTCTGTCGGGCTCTGTCGGGCTCTGTCGGGCTCTGTCGGGCTCTGTCGGGCTCTACTGGGCTCTGTCGGGCTCTACTGGGCCCTGTCGGGCCCTGTCGGGCTCTGTCGGGCTCTGTCGGGCTCTGTCGGGCTCTGTCGGGCTCAACTGGTCTCTGTCGGGCCCTGTCGGGCCCTGTCGGGCCCTGTCGGGCTCTGTCGGGCTCTGTCGGGCTCTGTCGGGCTCTACTGGGCTCTGTCGGGCTCTGTCGGGCTCTGTCGGGCTCTACTGGGCCCTGTCGGGCTCTGTCGGGCTCTGTCGGTCTCTGTCGGGCTCAACTGGTCTCTGTCGGGCCCTGTCGGGCCTTGTCGGGCCTTGTCGGGCCTTGTCGGGCCCTGTCGGGCCCTGTCGGGCCCTGTCGGGCTCTGTCGGGCTCTACTGGGCTCTGTCGGGCTCTGTCGGGCTCTGTCGGGCTCTGTCGGGCTCTGTCGGTCTGTACTGGGCCCTGTCAGGCCCTGTCGGGCCCGGTCGGCCTCTGTCGGGCCCTGTCGGGCCCTGTCGGGCCCTGTCGGGCCCTGTCGGGCCCTGTCGGGCTCTGTCGGGCTCTGTCGGGCTCTGTCGGGCTCTGTCGGGCTCTGTCGGGCTCTGTCGGGCTCTGTCGGGCTCTGTCGGGCTCTGTCGGGCTCTGTTGGGCTCTACTGGGCTCTGTCGGGCTCTGTCGGGCTCTGTCGGGCTCTGTCGGGCTCTACTGGGCCCTGTCGGGCCCTGTCGGGCTCTGTCGGGCTCTGTCGGGCTCTACTGGGCCCTGTCGGGCTCTGTCGGGCTCTGTCGGGCTCTGTCGGGCTCTGTCGGGCTCTGTCGGGCTCTGTCGGGCTCTGTCGGGCTCTGTCGAGCTCTGTCGGGCTCTGTCGGGCTCTACTGGGCCCTGTCGGGCCCTGTCGGGCTCTGTCGGGCTCTGTCGGGCTCTACTGGGCCCTGTCGGGCCCTGTCGGCCTCTGTCGGGCTCTGTCGGGCTCTGTCGGGCTCTACTGGGCGCTGTCGGGCCCTGTCGGGCTCTACTGGGCTCTACTGGGCCCTGTCGGGCCCTGTCGGGCTCTACTGTTCCCTGTCGGGCCCTGTCGGGCCCTGTCGGGCCCTGTCGGGCCCTGTCGGGCTCTGTCGGGCTCTGTCGGGCTCTGTCGGGCCCTGTCGGGCTCTGTCGGGCTCTACTGGGCTCTACTGTTCCCTGTCGGGCCCTGTCGGGCCCTGTCGGGCTATATCAGGCTCTACTGGGCTCTGTCGGGCTCTGTCGGGATCTGTCGGGCTCTACTGGGCTCTACTGGGCTCTGTCGGGCTCTGTCGGGCTCTACTGGGCCCTGTCGGGCCCTGTCGGGCTCTGTCGGGCTCTGTCGGGCTCTGTCGGGCTCTACTGGGCTCTACTGGGCTCTGTTGGGCTCTGTCGGGCTCTACTGGGCTCTACTGGGCTCTGTCGGGCTCTGTCGGGCTCTACTGGGCCCTGTCGGGCTCTGTCAGGCCCTGTCGGGCCCTGTCGGGCTCTGTCGGGCCCTGTCGGGCCCTGTCGGGCTCTGTCGGGCTCTGTCGGGCTCTGTCGGGCTCTGTCGGGCTCTACTGGGCCCTGTCGGGCCCTGTCGGGCCCTACTGGGCTCTGTCGGGCCCTGTCGGGCTCTACTGGGCCCTGTCGGGCCCTGTCGGGCTCTACTGGGCCCTGTCGGGCTCTGTCGGGCTCTACTGGGCCCTGTCGGGCCCTGTCGGGCTCTGTCGGGCTCTACTGGGCCCTGTCGGGCCCTGTCGGGCCCTACTGGGCTCTGTCGGGCCCTGTCGGGCTCTACTGGGCCCTGTCGGGCCCTGTCGGGCTCTACTGGGCCCTGTCGGGCTCTGTCGGGCTCTACTGGGCCCTGTCGGGCTCTGTCGGGCTCTGTCGGGCTCTGTCGGGCTCTGTCGGGCCCTGTCGGGCTCTACTGGGCCCTGTCGGGCTCTGTCGGGCTCTGTCGGGCTCTGTCGGGCTCTGTCGGGCTCTGTCGGGCTCTGTCGGGCTCTACTGGGCCCTGTCGGGCCCTGTCGGGCCCTGTCGGGCTCTGTCGGGCTCTGTCGGGCTCTGTCGGGCTCTGTCGGGCTCTGTCGGGCTCTGTCGGGCTCTGTCGGGCTCTGTCGGGCTCTACTGGGCCCTGTCGGGCCCTGTCGGGCTCTGTCGGGATCTGTCGGGCTCTGTCGGGCTCTACTGGGCCCTGTCGGGCCCTGTCGGGCTCTGTCGGGCTCTGCTGGGTCCTGTCGGGCCCTGTCGGGCCCTGTCGGGCCCTGTCGGGCCCTGTCGGGCCCTGTCGGGCTCTGTCGGGCTCTGTCGGGCTCTGTCGGGCTCTGTCGGGCTCTGTCGGGCTCTGTCGGGCTCTACTGGGCCCTGTCGGGCCCTGTCGGGCTCTGTCAGGCTCTGTCGGGCTCTGTCGGGCTCTACTGGGCCCTGTCGGGCCCTGTCGGGCTCTACTGGGCTCTACTGGGCTCTGTCGGGCCCTGTCGGGCCCTGTCGGGCCCTGTCGGGCCCTGTCGGGCCCTGTCGGGCCCTGTCGGGCCCTGTCGGGCTCTGTCGGGCTCTGTCGGGCTCTGTCGGGCTCTGTCGGGCTCTGTCGGGCTCTGTCGGGCTCTGTCGGGCTCTACTGGGCTCTACTGGGCTCTGTCGGGCTCTGTCGGGCTCTACTGTACCGTGTTGGGCCCTGTCGGGCTCTACTGGGCTCTGTCGGGCTCTACTGGGCTCTGTCGGGCTCTACTGGGCCCTGTCGGGCCCTGTCGGGCTCTGTCGGGCTCTGTCGGGCTCTGTCGGGCTCTACTGGGCCCTGTCGGGTTCTGTCGGGCCCTGTCGGGCCCTGTCGGGCCCTGTCGGGCTCTGTCGGGCTCTGTCGGTCTCTGTCGGGCCCTGTCGGGCCCTACTCTGCCCTGTCGGGCTCTGTCGGGCTCTGTCGGGCTCTAGTGGGCCCTGTCGGGCCCTGTCGGGCTCTGTCGGGCTCAACTGGTCTCTGTCGGGCCCTGTCGGGATCTGTCGGGCTCTGTCGGGCTCTCTCGGGCCCTGTCGGGCTCTGTCGGGCCCTGTCGGGTTCTGTCGGGCTCTCTCGGGCTCTGTCGGGCTCTACTGGGCCCTGTCGGGCTCTGTCGGGCTCTCTCGGGCCCTGTCGGGCCCTGTCGGGCTCTGTCGGGCTCTGTCGGGCTCTGTCGGGCTCTACTGGGCCCTGTCGGACTCTGTCGGGCTCTGTCGGGCTCTGACGGGTTCTGTCGGGCTCTGTCGGGCTCTGTCGGGCTCTACTGGGCCCTGTCGGGCTCTGTCGGGCTCTGTCGGGCTCTGTCGGGCTCTACTGGGCCCTGTCGGGCCCTGTCGGGCTCTGTCGGGCCCTGTCGGGCTCTGTCGGGCTCTACTGGGCTCTGTCGGGCCCTGTCGGGCCTTGTCGGGCCCTGTCGGGCCCTGTCGGGCTCTGTCGGGCCCTGTCGGGCCCTGTCGGGCCCTGTCGGGCTCTGTCGGGCCCTGTCGGGCTCTGTCGGGCCCTGTCGGGCTCTGTCGGGCTCTGTCGGGCTCTGTCGGGCCCTGTCGGGCTCTACTGGGCTCTGTCGGGCCCTGTCGGGCCCTGTCGGGCTCTGTCAGGCTCTGTCGGGCCCTGTCGGGCTCTGTCGGGCTCTGTCGGGCTCTGTCGGGCTCTACTGGGCCCTGTCGGGCCCTGTCGGGCTCTGTCGGGCTCTGTCGGGCTCTGTCGGGCTCAACTGGTCTCTGTCGGGCTCTGTCGGGCTCTGTCGGGCCCTGTCAGGCTCTGTCGGGCTCTGTCGGGCTCTGTCGGGCTCTGTCGGGCTCTGTCGGGCTGTGTCGGGCTCTGTCGGGCTCTACTGGGCTCTACTGGGCTCTGTCGGGCTCTCTCGGGCTCTGTCGGGCTCTACTGGGCCCTGTCGGGCCCTGTCGGGCTCTGTCGGGCTCTGTCGGGCTCTGTCGGGCTCTACTGGGCCCTGTCGGGCTCTGTCGGGCTCTGTCGGGCTCTGTCGGGCTCTGTCGGGCTCTGTCGGGCTCTGTCGGGCTGTACTGGGCTCTACTGGGCTCTGTCGGGCCCTGTCGGGTTCTGTCGGGCCCTGTCGGGCCCTGTCGGGCCCTGTCGGGCTCTGTCGGGCTCTGTCGGGCTCTGTCGTGCCCTGTCGGGCCCTGTCGGGCCCTGTCGGGCCCTGTCGGGCCCTGTCGGGCTCTGTCGGGCCCTGTCGGGCCCTGTCGGGCTCTGTCGGGCTCTACTGGGCCCTGTCGGGCCCTGTCGGGCCCTGTCGGGCTCTGTCGGGCTCTGTCGGGCTCTGTCGGGCTCTACTGGGCTCTGTCGGGCCCTGTCGGGCTCTGTCGGGATCTACTGGGCTCTGTCGGGCTCTGTCGGGCTCTGTAGGGATCTACTGGGCTCTGTTGGGCTCTGTCGGGCTCTGTCGGGCCCTGTCGGGCTCTACTGGGCCCTGTCGGGCTCTGTCGGGCTCTGCTGGGTCCTGTCGGGCCCTGTCGGGCCCTGTCGGGCCCTGTCGGGCCCTGTCGGGCCCTGTCGGGCCCTGTCGGGCTCTGTCGGGCTCTGTCGGGCCCTATCGGGCCCTGTCGGGCTCTGTCGGGCTCTGTCGGGCTCTGTCGGGCTCTGTCGGGCTCTGTCGGGCTCTACTGGGCCCTGTCGGGCCCTGTCGGGCTCTGTCAGGCTCTGTCGGGCTCTGTCGGGCTCTACTGGGCCCTGTCGGGCCCTGTCGGGCTCTACTGGGCTCTACTGGGCCCTGTCGGGCCCTGTCGGGCCCTGTCGGGCCCTGTCGGGCCCTGTCGGGCTCTGTCGGGCTCTGTCGGGCTCTGTCGGGCTCTGTCGGGCTCTGTCGGGCTCTACTGGGCTCTACTGGGCTCTGTCGGGCTCTGTCGGGCTCTACTGTACCGTGTTGGGCCCTGTCGGGCTCTACTGGGCTCTGTCGGGCTCTACTGGGCTCTGTCGGGCTCTACTGGGCCCTGTCGGGCCCTGTCGGGCTCTGTCGGGCTCTGTCGGGCTCTGTCGGGCTCTACTGGGCCCTGTCGGGTTCTGTCGGGCCCTGTCGGGCCCTGTCGGGCCCTGTCGGGCTCTGTCGGGCTCTGTCGGTCTCTGTCGGGCCCTGTCGGGCCCTACTCTGCCCTGTCGGGCTCTGTCGGGCTCTGTCGGGCTCTAGTGGGCCCTGTCGGGCCCTGTCGGGCTCTGTCGGGCTCAACTGGTCTCTGTCGGGCCCTGTCGGGATCTGTCGGGCTCTGTCGGGCTCTCTCGGGCCCTGTCGGGCTCTGTCGGGCCCTGTCGGGTTCTGTCGGGCTCTCTCGGGCTCTGTCGGGCTCTACTGGGCCCTGTCGGGCTCTGTCGGGCTCTCTCGGGCCCTGTCGGGCCCTGTCGGGCTCTGTCGGGGTCTGTCGGGCTCTGTCGGGCTCTACTGGGCCCTGTCGGACTCTGTCGGGCTCTGTCGGGCTCTGTCGGGCTCTGACGGGTTCTGTCGGGCTCTGTCGGGCTCTGTCGGGCTCTACTGGGCCCTGTCGGGCTCTGTCGGGCTCTGTCGGGCTCTACTGGGCCCTGTCGGGCCCTGTCGGGCTCTGTCGGGCCCTGTCGGGCTCTGTCGGGCTCTACTGGGCTCTGTCGGGCCCTGTCGGGCCTTGTCGGGCCCTGTCGGGCTCTCTCGGGCTCTGTCGGGCTCTACTGGGCCCTGTCGGGCCCTGTCGGGCTCTGTCGGGCTCTGTCGGGCTCTGTCGGGCTCTACTGGGCCCTGTCGGGCTCTGTCGGGCTCTGTCGGGCTCTGTCGGGCTCTGTCGGGCTCTGTCGGGCTCTGTCGGGCTGTACTGGGCTCTACTGGGCTCTGTCGGGCCCTGTCGGGTTCTGTCGGGCCCTGTCGGGCCCTGTCGGGCCCTGTCGGGCTCTGTCGGGCTCTGTCGTGCCCTGTCGGGCCCTGTCGGGCCCTGTCGGGCCCTGTCGGGCCCTGTCGGGCTCTGTCGGGCCCTGTCGGGCCCTGTCGGGCTCTGTCGGGCTCTACTGGGCCCTGTCGGGCCCTGTCGGGCCCTGTCGGGCTCTGTCGGGCTCTGTCGGGCTCTGTCGGGCTCTACTGGGCTCTGTCGGGCCCTGTCGGGCTCTGTCGGGATCTACTGGGCTCTGTCGGGCTCTGTCGGGCTCTGTAGGGATCTACTGGGCTCTGTTGGGCTCTGTCGGGCTCTGTCGGGCCCTGTCGGGCTCTACTGGGCCCTGTCGGGCTCTGTCGGGCTCTGCTGGGTCCTGTCGGGCCCTGTCGGGCCCTGTCGGGCCCTGTCGGGCCCTGTCGGGCCCTGTCGGGCCCTGTCGGGCTCTGTCGGGCTCTGTCGGGCCCTATCGGGCCCTGTCGGGCTCTGTCGGGCTCTGTCGGGCTCTGTCGGGCTCTGTCGGGCTCTGTCGGGCTCTACTGGGCCCTGTCGGGCCCTGTCGGGCTCTGTCAGGCTCTGTCGGGCTCTGTCGGGCTCTACTGGGCCCTGTCGGGCCCTGTCGGGCTCTACTGGGCTCTACTGGGCCCTGTCGGGCCCTGTCGGGCCCTGTCGGGCCCTGTCGGGCCCTGTCGGGCTCTGTCGGGCTCTGTCGGGCTCTGTCGGGCTCTGTCGGGCTCTGTCGGGCTCTGTCGGGCTCTACTGGGCTCTACTGGGCTCTGTCGGGCTCTGTCGGGCTCTACTGTACCGTGTTGGGCCCTGTCGGGCTCTACTGGGCTCTGTCGGGCTCTACTGGGCTCTGTCGGGCTCTACTGGGCCCTGTCGGGCCCTGTCGGGCTCTGTCGGGCTCTGTCGGGCTCTGTCGGGCTCTACTGGGCCCTGTCGGGTTCTGTCGGGCCCTGTCGGGCCCTGTCGGGCCCTGTCGGGCTCTGTCGGGCTCTGTCGGTCTCTGTCGGGCCCTGTCGGGCCCTACTCTGCCCTGTCGGGCTCTGTCGGGCTCTGTCGGGCTCTAGTGGGCCCTGTCGGGCCCTGTCGGGCTCTGTCGGGCTCAACTGGTCTCTGTCGGGCCCTGTCGGGATCTGTCGGGCTCTGTCGGGCTCTCTCGGGCCCTGTCGGGCTCTGTCGGGCCCTGTCGGGTTCTGTCGGGCTCTCTCGGGCTCTGTCGGGCTCTACTGGGCCCTGTCGGGCTCTGTCGGGCTCTCTCGGGCCCTGTCGGGCCCTGTCGGGCTCTGTCGGGGTCTGTCGGGCTCTGTCGGGCTCTACTGGGCCCTGTCGGACTCTGTCGGGCTCTGTCGGGCTCTGTCGGGCTCTGACGGGTTCTGTCGGGCTCTGTCGGGCTCTGTCGGGCTCTACTGGGCCCTGTCGGGCTCTGTCGGGCTCTGTCGGGCTCTACTGGGCCCTGTCGGGCCCTGTCGGGCTCTGTCGGGCCCTGTCGGGCTCTGTCGGGCTCTACTGGGCTCTGTCGGGCCCTGTCGGGCCCTGTCGGGCCTTGTCGGGCCCTGTCGGGCCCTGTCGGGCCCTGTCGGGCCCTGTCGGGCCCTGTCGGGCTCTGTCAGGCTCTGTCGGGCCCTGTCGGGCTCTGTCGGGCCCTGTCGGGCTCTGTCGGGCTCTGTCGGGCTCTGTCGGGCCCTGTCGGGCTCTGTCGGGCCCTGTCGGGCCCTGTCGGGCTCTGTCAGGCCCTGTCGGGCTCTGTCGGGCTCTGTCGGGCTCTGTCGGGCTCTACTGGGCCCTGTCGGGCCCTGTCGGGCTCTGTCGGGCTCTGTCGGGCTCTGTCGGGCTCAACTGGTCTCTGTCGGGCTCTGTCGGGCTCTGTCGGGCCCTGTCAGGCTCTGTCGGGCTCTGTCGGGCTCTGTCGGGCTCTGTCGGGCTGTGTCGGGCTCTGTCGGGCTCTACTGGGCTCTACTGGGCTCTGTCGGGCTCTCTCGGGCTCTGTCGGGCTCTACTGGGCCCTGTCGGGCACTGTCGGGCTCTACTGGGCCCTGTCGGGCACTGTCGGGCTCTACTGGGCCCTGTCGGGCCCTGTCGGGCTCTGTCGGGCTCTGTCGGGCTCTGTCGGGCTCTGTCGGGCTCTGTCGGGCTCTACTGGGCCCTGTCGGGCTCTGTCGGGCTCTGTCGGGCTCTGTCGGGCTCTGTCGGGCTCTGTCGGGCTCTGTCGGGCTCTGTCGGGCTGTACTGGGCTCTACTGGGCTCTGTCGGGCCCTGTCGGGTTCTGTCGGGCCCTGTCGGGCCCTGTCGGGCCCTGTCGGGCTCTGTCGGGCTCTGTCGTGCCCTGTCGGGCCCTGTCGGGCCCTGTCGGGCCCTGTCGGGCCCTGTCGGGCCCTGTCGGGCCCTGTCGGGCCCTGTCGGGCTCTGTCGGGCTCTACTGGGCCCTGTCGGGCCCTGTCGGGCCCTGTCGGGCTCTGTCGGGCTCTGTCGGGCTCTGTCGGGCTCTACTGGGCTCTGTCGGGCCCTGTCGGGCTCTGTCGGGATCTACTGGGCTCTGTCGGGCTCTGTCGGGCTCTGTAGGGATCTACTGGGCTCTGTTGGGCTCTGTCGGGCTCTGTCGGGCCCTGTCGGGCTCTACTGGGCCCTGTCGGGCTCTGTCGGGCTCTGTCGGGCTCTGTCGGGCCCTGTCGGGCTGTACTGGGCTCTACTGGGCTCTGTCGGGCCCTGTCGGGTTCTGTCGGGCCCTGTCGGGCCCTGTCGGGCCCTGTCGGGCCCTGTCGGGCCCTGTCGGGCTCTGTCGGGCTCTGTCGTGCCCTGTCGGGCCCTGTCGGGCCCTGTCGGGCCCTGTCGGGCCCTGTCGGGCTCTGTCGGGCCCTGTCGGGCCCTGTCGGGCTCTGTCGGGCTCTACTGGGCCCTGTCGGGCCCTGTCGGGCCCTGTCGGGCTCTGTCGGGCTCTGTCGGGCTCTGTCGGGCTCTACTGGGCTCTGTCGGGCCCTGTCGGGCTCTGTCGGGATCTACTGGGCTCTGTCGGGCTCTGTCGGGCTCTGTAGGGATCTACTGGGCTCTGTTGGGCTCTGTCGGGCTCTGTCGGGCCCTGTCGGGCTCTACTGGGCCCTGTCGGGCTCTGTCGGGCTCTGCTGGGTCCTGTCGGGCCCTGTCGGGCCCTGTCGGGCCCTGTCGGGCCCTGTCGGGCCCTGTCGGGCTCTGTCGGGCCCTATCGGGCCCTGTCGGGCTCTGTCGGGCTCTGTCGGGCTCTGTCGGGCTCTGTCGGGCTCTGTCGGGCTCTGTCGGGCTCTACTGGGCCCTGTCGGGCCCTGTCGGGCTCTGTCAGGCTCTGTCGGGCTCTGTCGGGCTCTACTGGGCCCTGTCGGGCCCTGTCGGGCTCTACTGGGCTCTACTGGGCCCTGTCGGGCCCTGTCGGGCCCTGTCGGGCCCTGTCGGGCCCTGTCGGGCTCTGTCGGGCTCTGTCGGGCTCTGTCGGGCTCTGTCGGGCTCTGTCGGGCTCTACTGGGCTCTACTGGGCTCTGTCGGGCTCTGTCGGGCTCTACTGTACCGTGTTGGGCCCTGTCGGGCTCTACTGGGCTCTGTCGGGCTCTACTGGGCTCTGTCGGGCTCTACTGGGCCCTGTCGGGCCCTGTCGGGCTCTGTCGGGCTCTGTCGGGCTCTGTCGGGCTCTACTGGGCCCTGTCGGGTTCTGTCGGGCCCTGTCGGGCCCTGTCGGGCCCTGTCGGGCTCTGTCGGGCTCTGTCGGTCTCTGTCGGGCCCTGTCGGGCCCTACTCTGCCCTGTCGGGCTCTGTCGGGCTCTGTCGGGCTCTAGTGGGCCCTGTCGGGCCCTGTCGGGCTCTGTCGGGCTCAACTGGTCTCTGTCGGGCCCTGTCGGGATCTGTCGGGCTCTGTCGGGCTCTCTCGGGCCCTGTCGGGCTCTGTCGGGCCCTGTCGGGTTCTGTCGGGCTCTCTCGGGCTCTGTCGGGCTCTACTGGGCCCTGTCGGGCTCTGTCGGGCTCTGTCGGGCTCTGTCGGGCCCTGTCGGGCTCTGTCGGGGTCTGTCGGGCTCTGTCGGGCTCTACTGGGCCCTGTCGGACTCTGTCGGGCTCTGTCGGGCTCTGTCGGGCTCTGACGGGTTCTGTCGGGCTCTGTCGGGCTCTGTCGGGCTCTACTGGGCCCTGTCGGGCTCTGTCGGGCTCTGTCGGGCTCTACTGGGCCCTGTCGGGCCCTGTCGGGCTCTGTCGGGCCCTGTCGGGCTCTGTCGGGCTCTACTGGGCCCTGTCGGGCCCTGTCGGGCCTTGTCGGGCCCTGTCGGGCCCTGTCGGGCTCTGTCGGGCCCTGTCGGGCCCTGTCGGGCCCTGTCGGGCTCTGTCGGGCTCTGTCGGGCCCTGTCGGGCTCTGTCGGGCCCTGTCGGGCTCTGTCGGGCTCTGTCGGGCTCTGTCGGGCCCTGTCGGGCTCTACTGGGCTCTGTCGGGCCCTGTCGGGCCCTGTCGGGCTCTGTCAGGCCCTGTCGGGCCCTGTCGGGCTCTGTCGGGCTCTGTCGGGCTCTGTCGGGCTCTACTGGGCCCTGTCGGGCCCTGTCGGGCTCTGTCGGGCTCTGTCGGGCTCTGTCGGGCTCAACTGGTCTCTGTCGGGCTCTGTCGGGCTCTGTCGGGCCCTGTCAGGCTCTGTCGGGCTCTGTCGGGCTCTGTCGGGCTCTGTCGGGCTGTGTCGGGCTCTGTCGGGCTCTACTGGGCTCTACTGGGCTCTGTCGGGCTCTCTCGGGCTCTGTCGGGCTCTACTGGGCCCTGTCGGGCACTGTCGGGCTCTACTGGGCCCTGTCGGGCACTGTCGGGCTCTACTGGGCCCTGTCGGGCCCTGTCGGGCTCTGTCGGGCTCTGTCGGGCTCTGTCGGGCTCTACTGGGCCCTGTCGGGCTCTGTCGGGCTCTGTCGGGCTCTGTCGGGCTCTGTCGGGCTCTGTCGGGCTCTGTCGGGCTGTACTGGGCTCTACTGGGCTCTGTCGGGCCCTGTCGGGTTCTGTCGGGCCCTGTCGGGCCCTGTCGGGCCCTGTCGGGCTCTGTCGGGCTCTGTCGTGCCCTGTCGGGCCCTGTCGGGCCCTGTCGGGCCCTGTCGGGCCCTGTCGGGCTCTGTCGGGCCCTGTCGGGCCCTGTCGGGCTCTGTCGGGCTCTACTGGGCCCTGTCGGGCCCTGTCGGGCCCTGTCGGGCTCTGTCGGGCTCTGTCGGGCTCTGTCGGGCTCTACTGGGCTCTGTCGGGCCCTGTCGGGCTCTGTCGGGATCTACTGGGCTCTGTCGGGCTCTGTCGGGCTCTGTAGGGATCTACTGGGCTCTGTTGGGCTCTGTCGGGCTCTGTCGGGCCCTGTCGGGCTCTACTGGGCCCTGTCGGGCTCTGTCGGGCTCTGTCGGGCTCTGTCGGGCCCTGTCGGGCTCTGTCGGGCTCTGTCGGGCTCTACTGGGCTCTGTCGGGCTCTGTCAGGCTCTGTCGGGCTCTGTCGGGCTCTACTGGGCCCTGTCGGGCTCTGTCGGGCTCTGTGGGGCTCTGTCGGGCTCTGTCGGGCTCTGTCGGGCCCTGTCGGGCCCTGTCGGGCCCTGTCGGGCTCTGTCGGGCTCTGTCGGGCTCTGTCGGGCCCTGTCGGGCCCTGTCGGGCCCTGTCGGGCTCTGTCGGGCTCTGTCGGGCTCTGTCGGGCTCTGTCGGGCTCTACTGAGCCCTGTCGGGCTCTGTCGGGCTCTGTCGGGCTCTACTAGGCCCTGTCGGGCCCTGTCGGGATCTGTCGGGCTCTGTCGGGCTCTCTCGGGCCCTGTCGGGCTCTGTCGGGCCCTGTCGGGTTCTGTCGGGCTCTCTCGGGCTCTGTCGGGCTCTACTGGGCCCTGTCGGGCTCTGTCGGGCTCTCTCGGGCCCTGTCGGGCTCTGTCGGGCTCTGTCGGGCTCTGTCGGGCTCTACTGGGCCCTGTCGGACTCTGTCGGGCTCTGTCGGGCTCTGACGGGCTCTGTCGGGCTCTGTCTGGCTCTACTGGGCCCTGTCGGGCTCTGTCGGGCTCTGTCGGGCTCTACTGGGCTCTGTCGGGCCCTGTCGGGCCCTGTCGGGCTCTGTCGGGCCCTGTCGGGCCCTGTCGGGCCCTGTCGGGCTCTGTCGGGCCCTGTCGGGCTCTGTCGGGCTCTGTCGGGCCCTGTCGGGCCCTGTCGGGCCCTGTCGGGCCGTGTCGGGCCCTGTCGGGCCTTGTCAGGCTCTGTCGGGCCCTGTCGGGCCCTGTCGGGCTCTGTCGGGCTCTGTCGGGCTCTGTCGGGCTCTGTCGGGCTCTGTCGGGCCCTGTCGGGCCCTGTCGGGCCCTGTCGGGCTCTGTCGGGCTCTGTCGGGCTCTGTCGGGCTCTACTGGGCTCTACTGGGCTCTGTCGGGCTCTACTGGGCCCTGTCGGGCCCTGTCGGGCTCTGTCGGGCTCTGTCGGGCTCTGTCGTGCCCTGTCGGGCTCTGTCGGGCTCTGTCGGGCCCTGTCGGGCTCTATCGGGCCCTGTCGGGCCCTGTCGGGCTCTGTCGGGCTCTGTCGGGCTCTGTCGGGCTCTGTCGGGCCCTGTCGGGCTCTGTCGGGCTCTGTCGGGCTCTGTCGGGCTCTGTCGGGCTCTACTGGGCCCTGTCGGGCTCTGTCGGGCTCTGTCGGGCTCTGTCGGGCTCTGTCGGGCTCTACTGGGCTCTCTCGGGCCCTGTCGGGCCCTGTTGGGCCCTGTCGGGCTCTGTCGGGCTCTGTCGGGCTCTACTGGGCCCTGTCGGGCTCTGTCGGGCTCTGTCGGGCCCTGTCGGGCCCTGTCGGGCTCTGTCGGGCTCTGTCGGGCTCTGTCGGGCTCTGTCGGGCTCTGTCGGGCTCTACTGGGCTCTGTCGGGCTCTGTCGGGCTCTGTCGGGTTCTGTCGGGCTCTGTCGGGCTCTACTGGGCCCTGTCGGGCTCTGTCGGGCTCTGTCGGGCTCTGTCGGGCTCTGTCGGGCCCTGTCAGGCCCTGTCGGGCTCTGTCGGGCTCTACTGGGCCCTGTCGGGCTCTGTCGGGCCCTGTCGGGCTCTGTCGGGCCCTGTCGGGCTCTGTCGGGCTCTGTCGGGCCCTGTCAGGACCTGTCGGGCTCTGTCGGGCTCTGTCGGGCTCTGTCGGGCTCTACTGGGCTCTGTCGGGCTCTACTGGGCTCTGTCGGGCTCTGTCGGGCTCTGTCGGGCTCTGTCGGGCTCTGTCGGGCTCTGTCGGGCTCTACTGGGCTCTGTCGGGCTCTGTCGGGCCCTGTCGGGCCCTGTCGGGCTCTGTCGGGCCCTGTCGGGCCCTGTCGGGCTCTGTCGGGCTCTGTCGGGCTCTACTGGGCCCTGTCGGGCTCTGTCGGGCTCTGTAGGGCTCTGTCGGGCCCTGTCGGGCTCTGTCGGGCTCTACTGGGCCCTGTCGGGCCCTGTCGGGCTCTACTGGGCCCTGTCGGGCCCTGTCGGGCCCTGTTGGGCCCTGTCGGGCTCTGTCGGGCCCTGTCGGGCCCTGTCGGGCCATGTCGGGCTCTGTCGGGCCCTGTCGGGCCCTGTCGGGCTCTGTCGGGCTCTACTGGGCTCTACTGGGACCTGTCGGGCTCTGTCGGGCTCTACTGGGCCCTGTCGGGCCCTGTCGGGCTCTGTCGGGCTCTGTCAGGACCTGTCGGGCTCTGTCGGGCTCTGTCGGGCCCTGTCGGGCTCTGCTGGGCCCTGTCGGGCTCTGTCGGGCCCTGTCGGGCTCTGTCGGGCTCTGTCGGGCCCTGTCGGGCCCTGTCGGGCTCTGTCGGGCTCTGTCGGGCTCTGTCGGGCTCTGTCGGGCCCTGTCGGGCCCTGTCGGGCCCTGTCGGGCTCTGTCGGGCTCTGTCGGGCTCTACTGGGCCCTGTCGGGTTCTGTCGGGCTCTGTCGGGCTCTGTCGGGCTCTGTCGGGCTCTACTGGGCCCTGTCGGGCGTGTCGGGCCCTGTCGGGCTCTGTTGGGCCCTGTCGGGCTCTGTCGGGCCCTGTCGGGCTCTGTCGGGCTCTGTCGGGCTCTGTCGGGCCCTGTCGGGCTCTGTCGGGCTCTACTGGGCCCTGTCGGGCTCTGTCGGGCTCTGTCGGGCTCTGTCGGGCCCTGTCGGGCTCTGTCGGGCTCTGTCGGGCTCTGTCGGGCTCTACTGGGCCCTGTTGGACTCTGTCGGGCTCTGTCGGGCTCTGTCGGGCTCTGTCGGGCTCTACTGGGCTCTGTCGGGCTCTACTGGGCTCTGTCGGGCTCTGTCGGGCTCTGTCGGGCTCTGTCGGGCTCTGTCGGGCTCTGTCGGGCTCTGTCGGGCTCTGTCGGGCCCTGTCGGGCCCTGTCGGGCTCTGTCGGGCTCTGTCGGGCCCTGTCGGGCTCTGTCGGGCTCTGTCGGGCTCTACTGGGCCCTGTCGGGCTCTGTCGGGCTCTGTCGGGCTCTGTCGGGCCCTGTCGGGCTCTGTGGGGCTCTACTGGGCCCTGTCGGGCCCTGTCGGGCTCTACTGGGCTCTACTGGGCTCTGTCGGGCTCTACTGGGCCCTGTCGGGCCCTGTCGGGCCCTGTCGGGCCCTGTCGGGCTCTGTCGGGCTCTGTCGGGCCCTGTTGGGCCATGTCGGGCTCTGTCGGGCCCTGTTGGGCCATGTCGGGCTCTGTCGGGCTCTGTCGGGCCCTGTCGGGCCCTGTCGGGCTCTGTCGGGCCCTGTTGGGCCATGTCGGGCTCTGTCGGGCCCTGTCGGGCCCTGTCGGGCTCTGTCGGGCTCTGTCGGGCTCTGTCAGGCTCTGTCGGGCCCTGTCGGGCTCTGTCGGGTTCTACTGGGCCCTGTCGGGCTCTGTCGGGCCCTGTCGGGCTCTGTCGGGCTCTGTCAGGACCTGTCGGGCTCTGTCGGGCTCTGTCGGGCCCTGTCGGGCTCTACTGGGCCCTGTTGGGCGCTCTCAGGCTCTGTCGGGCTCTGTCGGGCTCTGTCGGGCTCTGTCGGGCCCTGTCGGGCTCTGTCGGGCTCTGTCGGGCTCTACTGGGCCCTGTCGGGTTCTGTCGGGTTCTGTCGGGCTCTGTCGGGCTCTGTCGGGCTCTACTGGGCCCTGTCGGGCGTGTCGGGCCCTGTCGGGATCTGTCGGGCTCTGTCGGGCTCTGTCGGGCTCTGTCGGGCTCTGTCGGGCTCTGTCGGGCTCTGTCGGGCCCTCTCGGGCTCTGTCGGGCTCTACTGGGCCCTGTCGGGCTCTGTCGGGCTCTGTCGGGCCCTGTCGGGCCCTGTCGGGCTCTGTCGGGCTCTGTCGGGCTCTGTCGGGCTCTGACGGGTTCTGTCGGGCTCTGTCGGGCTCTGTCGGGCTCTACTGGCCCTGTCGGGCCCCGTCGGGCCATGTCGGGCTCTGTCGGGCCCTGTCGGGCCCTGTCGGGCTCTGTCGGGCTCTGTCGGGCTCTGTCGGGCTCTACTGGGCCCTGTCGGGCCCTGTCGGGCTCTGTCGGGCTCTGTCGGGCTCTGTCGGGCTCTACTGGGCTCTGTCGGGCCCTGTCGGGCCCTGTCGGGCTCTGTCGGGCCCTCTCGGGCCCTGTCGGGCTCTGTCGGGCTCTACTGGGCCCTGTCGGGCTCTGTCGGGCTCTGTCGGGCCCTGTCGGGCCCTGTCGGGCTCTGTCGGGCTCTGTCGGGCCCTGTCGGGCTCTGTCGGGCTCTGTCGGGCTCTACTGGGCTCTGTCGGGCTCTGTCGGGCTCTGTCGGGCTCTACTGGGCCCTGTCGGGCCCTGTCGGGCCCTGTCGGGCCCTGTCGGGCTCTGTCGGGCTCTGTCGGGCCCTGTCGGGCCCTGTCGGGCCCTGTCGGGCTCTGTCGGGCTCTGTCGGGCCCTGTCGGGCTCTGTCGGGCCCTGTCGGGCTCTGTCGGGCTCTGTCGGGCTCTGTCGGGTTCTGTCGGGCTCTGTCGGGCTCTGTCGGGCTCTTCTGGGCCCTGTCGGGCCCTGTCGGGCTCTGTCGGGCTCTGTCGGGCTCTGTCGGGCTCTACTGGGCCCTGTCGGGCCCTGTCGGGCCCTGTCGGGCTCTGTCGGGTTCTGTCGGGCTCTGTCGGGCTCTGTCGGGCTCTACTGGGCTCTGTCGGGCCCTGTCGGGCCCTGTCGGGCTCTGTCGGGCCCTCTCGGGCTCTGTCGGGCTCTACTGGGCCCTGTCGGGCTCTGTCGGGCTCTGTCGGGCTCTGTCGGGCCCTGTCGGGCTCTGTCGGGCTCTGTCGGGCTCTGTCGGGCTCTGTCGGGCTCTGTCGGGCTCTGTCGGGCTCTGTCGGGCTCTGTCGGGCTCTGTCGGGCTCTGTCGGGCTCTGTCGGGCTCTACTGGGCTCTACTGGGCCCTGTCGGGCTCTGTCGGGCTCTGTCGGGCTCTGTCGGGCTCTACTGGGCTCTGTCGGGCTCTGTCGGGCTCTGTCGGGCCCTGTCGGGCCCTGTCGGGCTCTGTCGGGCTCTGTCGGGCCCTGTCGGGCTCTGTCGGGCTCTGTCGGGCTCTACTGGGCCCTGTCGGGCTCTGTCGGGCTCTGTCGGTCTCTGTCGGGCCCTGTCGGGCTCTGTCGGGCTCTACTGGGCCCTGTCGGGCCCTGTCGGGCTCTACTGGGCTCTACTGGGCTCTGTCGGGCTCTGTCGGGCTCTGTCGGGCCCTGTCGAGCCCTGTCGGGCCATGTCGGGCTTTGTCGGGCTCTGTCGGGCCCTGTCGGGCCCTGTCGGGCTCTGTCGGGCTCTACTGGGCCCTGTCGGGTTCTGTCGGGCTCTGTCGGGCTCTGTCGGGCTCTACTGGGCCCTGTCGGGCGTGTCGGGCCCTGTCGGGATCTGTCGGGCTCTGTCGGGCCCTGTCGGGCCCTGTCGGGCTCTGTCGGGCTCTGTCGGGCCCTGTCGGGCCCTCTCGGGCTCTGTCGGGCTCTACTGGGCCCTGTCGGGCTCTGTCGGGCTCTGTCGGGCTCTGTCGGGCCCTGTCGGGCTCTGTCGGGCTCTGTCGGGCTCTGTCGGGCTCTACTGGGCCCTGTTGGACTCTGTCGGGCTCTGTCGGGCTCTGTCGGGCTCTGTCGGGCTCTGTCGGGCTCTGTCGGGCTCTGACGGGTTTTGTCGGGCTCTGTCGGGCTCTGTCGGGCTCTACTGGCCCTGTCGGGCCCCGTCGGGCCATGTCGGGCTCTGTCGGGCCCTGTCGGGCCCTGTCGGGCTCTGTCGGGCTCTGTCGGGCTCTGTCGGGCTCTGTCGGGCTCTACTGGGCCCTGTCGGGCCCTGTCGGGCCCTGTCGGGCTCTGTCGGGCTCTGTCGGGCTCTACTGGCCCTGTCGGGCCCCGTCGGGCCATGTCGGGCTCTGTCGGGCCCTGTCGGGCCCTGTCGGGCCCTGTCGGGCTCTGTCGGGCTCTGTCGGGCTCTGTCGGGCTCTACTGGGCCCTGTCGGGCCCTGTCGGGCTCTGTCGGGCTCTGTCGGGCTCTGTCGGGCTCTGTCGGGCTCTACTGGGCCCTGTCGGGCTCTGTCGGGCTCTGTCGGGCCCTGTCGGGCCCTGTCGGGCTCTGTCGGGCTCTGTCGGGCTCTGTCGGGCTCTACTGGGCCCTGTCGGGCTCTGTCGGGCTCTGTCGGGCTCTGTCGGGCCCTGTCGGGCTCTGTCGGGCTCTGTCGGGCCCTGTCGGGCTCTACTGGGCTCTGTCGGGCTCTACTGGGCTCTGTCGGGCTCTGTCGGGCTCTGTCGGGCTCTGTCGGGCTCTACTGGGCCCTGTCGGGCCCTGTCGGGCTCTGTCGGGCCCTGTCGGGCTCTGTCGGGCTCTGTCGGGCCCTGTCGGGCCCTGTCGGGCTCTGTCGGGCTCTGTCGGGCTCTACTGGGCCCTGTCGGGCCCTGTCGGGCCCTGTCGGGCCCTGTCGGGCTCTGTCGGGCTCTGTCGGGTTCTGTCGGGCTCTGTCGGGCTCTGTCGGGCTCTGTCGGGCTCTGTCGGGCTCTTCTGGGCCCTGTCGGGCCCTGTCGGGCTCTGTCGGGCTCTGTCGGGCTCTACTGGGCCCTGTCGGGCCCTGTCGGGCCCTGTCGGGCTCTGTCGGGCTCTGTCGGGCTCTGTCGGGCTCTGTCGGGCCCTGTCGGGCTCTGTCGGGCTCTGTCGGGCTCTGTCGGGCTCTGTCGGGCTCTGTCGGGCTCTACTGGGCCCTGTCGGGCCCTGTCGGGCTCTGTCGGGCCCTGTCGGGCTCTGTCGGGCTCTGTCGGGCTCTGTCGGGCTCTACTGGGCTCTGTCGGGCTCTGTCGGGCTCTACTGGGCCCTGTCGGGCCCTGACGGGCTCTGTCGGGCTCTACTGGGCTCTGTCGGGCTCTGTCGGGCTCTGTCGGGCTCTGTCGGGCTCTGTCGGGCTCTGTCGGGCTCTACTGGGCTCTGTCGGGCCCTGTCGGGCTCTGTCGGGCTCTGTCGGGCCCTGTCGGGCTCTGTCGGGCTCTCTCGGGCTCTACTGGGCTCTGTCGGGCTCTGTCGGGCTCTACTGGGCCCTGTCGGGCTCTGTCGGGCCCTGTCAGGCTCTGTCGGGCTCTGTCGGGCTCTGTCGGGCTCTACTGGGCTCTACTGGGCTCTGTCGGGCTCTGTCGGGCTCTACTGGGCCCTGTCGGGCCCTGTCGGGCTCTGTCGAGCCCTGTCGGGCCCTGTCGGGCTCTGTCGGGCTCTGTCGGGCCCTGTCGGGCTCTGTCGGGCTCTGTCGGGCTCTGTCGGGCTCTACTGGGCTCTACTGGGCCCTGTCGGGCTCTGTCGGGCTCTACTGGGCCCTGTCGGGCCCTGTCGGGCCCTGTCGGGCTCTGTCGGACTCTACTGGGCTCTGTCGGGCTCTGTCGGGCTCTGTCGGGCTCTGTCGGGCTCTGTCGGGCTCTGTCGGGCTCTACTGGGCTCTGTCGGGCTCTGTCGGGCTCTACTGGGCCCTGTCGGGCCCTGTCGGGCCCTGTCGGGCCCTGTCGGGCTCTGTCGGGCTCTGTCGGGCTCTACTGGGCTCTGTCGGGCTCTGTCGGGCTCTGTCGGGCCCTGTCGGGCTCTGTCGGGCTCTGTCGGGCCCTGTCGGGCTCTGTCGGGCTCTACTGGGCCCTGTCGGGCCCTGTCGGGCCCTGTCGGGCTCTATCGGGCCCTTTCGGGCTCTGTCGGGCCCTGTCGGGCCCTGTCGGGCCCTGTCGGGCCCTGTCGGGCTCTGTCGGGCTCTGTCGGGCCCTGTCGGGCTCTGTCGGGCTCTGTCGGGCTCTATCGGGCTCTACTGGGCCCTGTCGGGCCCTGTCGGGCCCTGTCGGGCCCTGTCGGGCTCTGTCGTGCCCTGTCGGGCTCTGTCGGGCCCTGTCGGGCCCTGTCGGGCCCTGTCGGGCTCTGTCGGGCTCTGTCGGGCTCTGTCGGGCTCTGTCGGGCTCTGTCGGGCTCTACTGGGCTCTGTCGGGCTCTGTCGGGCTCTGTCGGGCTCTGTCGGGCTCTACTGGGCCCTGTCGGACTCTGTCGGGCCCTGTCGGGCCCTGTCGGGCTCTGTCAGGCTTTGTCGGGCTCTGTCGGGCTCTACTGGGCCCTGTCGGGCTCTGTCGGGCTCTGTCGGGCTCTGTCGGGCTCTGTCGGGCTCTGTCGGGCCCTGTCGGGCTCTGTCGGGCTCTGTCGGGCTCTGTCGGGCTCTGTCGGGCTCTGTCGGGCTCTACTGGGCTCTGTCGGGCTCTGTTGGGCTCTGTCGGGCTCTGTCGGGCTCTACTGGGCCCTGTCGGGCTCTGTCGGGCTCTGTCGGGCCCTGTCGGGCCCTGTCGGGCTCTGTCGGACTCTGTCGGGCTCTGTCGGGCTCTACTGGGCTCTGTCGGGCCCTGTCGGGCCCTGTCGGGCCCTGTCGGGCTCTGTCAGGCCCTGTCGGGCCCTGTCGGGCTCTGTCGGGCTCTGTCGGGCTCTGTCGGGCTCTACTGGGCTCTGTCGGGCTCTGTCGGGCTCTACTGGGCCCTGTCGGGCTCTGTCGGGCTCTGTCGGGCCCTGTCGGGCCCTGTCGGGCTCTGTCGGACTCTGTCGGGCTCTGTCGGGCTCTACTGGGCTCTGTCGGGCCCTGTCGGGCCCTGTCGGGCTCTGTCAGGCTCTGTCGGGCCCTGTCGGGCTCTGTCGGGCTCTGTCGGGCTCTGTCGGGCTCTACTGGGCTCTACTGGGCTCTGTCGGGCTCTGTCGGGCTCTGTCGGGCTCTGTCGGGCTCTGTCGGGCCCTGTCAGGCTCTGTCGGGCTCTGTCGGGCTCTGTCGGGCTCTGTCGGGCTCTACTGGGCTCTACTGGGCTCTGTCGGGCTCTGTCGGGCTCTACTGGGCCCTGTCGGGCCCTGTCGGGCCCTGTCGGGCTCTTCTGGGCCCTGTCGGGCTCTGTCGGGTTCTGTCGGGCTCTGTCGGGCTCTGTCGGGCTCTGTCGGGCTCTACTGGGCTCTGTCGGGCTCTGTCGGGTTCTGTCGGGCCCTGTCGGGCCCTGTCGGGCCCTGTCGGGCCCTGTCGGGCTCTGTCGGGCTCTGTCGGGCTCTGTCGGGATCTGTCGGGCTCTGTCGGGCTCTACTGGGCCCTGTCGGGCCCTGTCGGGCCCTGTCGGGCTCTGTCGGGCTCTGTCGGGCCCTGTCGGGCTCTGTCGGGCTCTGTCGGGCTCTGTCGGGCTCTACTGGGCTCTACTGGGCTCTGTCGGGCTCTGTCGGGCTCTACTGGGCCCTGTCGGGCCCTGTCGGGCCCTGACGGGCTCTGTCGGGCTCTACTGGGCTCTGTCGGGCTCTGTCGGGCCCTGTCGGGCCCTGTCGGGCTCTGTCGGGCTCTGTCGGGCTCTACTGCGCTCTGTCGGTCTCTGTCGGGCTCTACTGGGCCCGGTCGGGCTCTGTCGGGCCCTGTCGGGCTCTGTCGGGCCCTGTCGGGCCCTGTCGGGCTCTGTCGGGCTCTGTCGGGCTCTGTCGGGCCCTGTCGGGCTCTACTGGGCTCTACTGGGCTCTGTCGGGCTCTGTCGGGCTCTACTGGGCCCTGTCGGGCCCTGTCGGGCCCTGCCGGGCTCTGTCGGGCCCTGTCGGGCCCTGTCGGGCTCTGTCGGGCTCTGTCGGGCTCTGTCGGGCTCTACTGGGCTCTACTGGACCCTGTCGGGCTCTGTCGGGCTCTACTGGGCCCTGTCGGGCCCTGTCGGGCCCTGTCGGGCTCTGTCGGACTCTACTGGGCTCTGTCGGGCTCTGTCGGGCTCTGTCGGGCTCTACTGGGCTCTGTCGGGCTCTGTCGGGCTCTGTCGGGCTCTGTCGGGCTCTACTGGGCCCTGTCGGGCTCTGTCGGGCTCTGTCGGGCTCTGTCGGGCTCTGTCGGGCTCTACTGGGCCCTGTCGGGCCCTGTCGGGCTCTGTCGGGCTCTGTCGGGCTCTGTCGGGCTCTAGTGGGCCCTGTCGGGCCCTGTCGGGCCCTGTCGGGCCCTGTCGGGCTCTGTCGGGCTCTGTCGGGCCCTGTCGGGCTCTGTCGGGCTCTGTCGGGCCCTGTCGGGCTCTGTCGGGCTCTGTCGGGCCCTGTCGGGCTCTGTCAGGCCCTGTCGGGCTCTACTGGGCTCTGTCGGGCCCTGTCGGGCCCTGTCGGGCTCTGTCGGGCCCTGTCGGGCTCTGTCGGGCTCTGTCGGGCTCTGTCGGGCTCTGTCGGGCTCTACTGGGCCCTGTCGGGCCCTGTCGGGCCCTGTCGGGCTCTGTCGGGCTCTGTCGGGCTCTGTCGGGCTCAACTGGTCTCTGTCGGGCTCTGTCGGGCTCTGTCGGGCTCTACTGGGCCCGACAGGGCTCTGTCGGGCTCTGTCGGGCTCTGTCGGGCCCTGTCGGGCTCTGTCGGGCTCTGTCGGGCCCTGTCGGGCTCTGTCGGGCTCTACTGGGCCCTATCGGGCTCTGTCGGGCTCTGTCGGGCTCTGTCGGGCTCTGTCGGGCCCTGTCGGGCCCTGTCGGGCTCTGTCGGGCTGTGTCGGGCTCTGTCGGGCTCTGTCGGGCTCTGTCGGGCTCTACTGGGCTCTACTGGGCTCTGTCGGGCTCTGTCGGGCTCTGTCGGGCACTGTCGGGCTCTACTGGGCTCTACTGGGCCCTGTCGGGCCCTGTCGGGCTCTGTCGGGCTCTGTCGGGCTCTGTCGGGCTCTACTGGGCTCTACTGGGCTCTGTCGGGCTCTGTCGGGTTCTGTCGGGCTCTGTCGGGCTCTATCGGGCCCTGTCGGGCCCTGTCGGGCTCTGTCGGGCTCTGTCGGGCTCTGTCGTGCCCTGTCGGGCCCTGTCGGGCCCTGTCGGGCCCTGTCGGGCTCCGTCGGGCTCTGTCGGGCCCTGTCGGGCTCTGTCGGGCTCTACTGGGCCCTGTCGGGCCCTGTCGGGCCCTGTCGGGCTCTGTCGGGCTCTGTCGGGCTCTGTCGGGCTCTACTGGGCTCTGTCGGGCCCTGTCGGGCTCTGTCGGGATCTACTGGGCTCTGTCGGGCTCTGTCGGGCTCTGTAGGGATCTACTGGGCTCTGTTGGGCCCTGTCGGGCTCTGTCGGGCCCTGTCGGGCTCTACTGGGCCCTGTCGGGCTCTGTCGGGCCCTGTCGGGCCCTGTCAGGCCCTGTCGGGCTCTGTCGGGCTCTGTCGGGCTCTACTGGGCTCTGTCGGGCTCTGTCAGGCTCTGTCGGGCTCTGTCGGGCTCTACTAGGCCCTGTCGGGCCCTGTCGGGATCTGTCGGGCTCTGTCGGGCTCTCTCGGGCCCTGTCGGGCTCTGTCGGGCCCTGTCGGGTTCTGTCGGGCTCTCTCGGGCTCTGTCGGGCTCTACTGGGCCCTGTCGGGCTCTGTCGGGCTCTCTCGGGCCCTGTCGGGCCCTGTCGGGCTCTGTCGGGCTCTGTCGGGCTCTGTCGGGCTCTGACGGGTTCTGTCGTGCTCTGTCGGGCTCTGTCGGGCTCTACTGGGCCCTGTCGGGCTCTGTCGGGCTCTGTCGGGCTCTGTCGGGCTCTACTGGGCCCTGTCGGGCCCTGTCGGGCTCTGTCGGGCTCTGTCGGGCTCTGTCGGGCTCTACTGGGCCCTGTCGGGCCCTGTCGGGCCCTGTCGGGCTCTGTCGGGCCCTGTCGGGCCCTGTCGGGCCCTGTCGGGCCCTGTCGGGCCCTGTCGGGCTCTGTCGGGCTCTGTCGGGCCCTGTCGGGCTCTATCGGGCTCTGTCGGGCCCTGTCGGGCTCTGTCGGGCCCTGTCGGGCTCTACTGGGCTCTGTCGGGCCCTGTCGGGCTCTGTCAGGCTCTGTCGGGCCCTGTCGGGCTCTGTCGGGCTCTGTCGGGCTCTGTCGAGCTCTACTGGGCCCTGTCGGGCCCTGTCGGGCTCTGTCGGGCTCTGTCGGGCTCTGTCGGGCTCAACTGGTCTCTGTCGGGCTCTGTCGGGTTCTGTCGGGCTCTGTCGGGCTCTGTCGGGCTCTGTCGGGCTCTACTGGACTTTACTGGGCTCTGTCGGGCTCTGTCGGGATCTACTGGGCCCTGTCGGGCTCTGTCGGGCCCTGTCGGGCCCTGTCGGGCTCTGTCGGGCTCTGTCGGGCTCTGTCGGGTTCTGTCGGGCTCTGTCGGGCTCTTTCGGGCTCTTCTGGGCCCTGTCGGGCCCTGTCGGGCTCTGTCGGGCTCTGTCGGGCTCTGTCGGGCTCTACTGGGCCCTGTCGGGCCCTGTCGGGCCCTGTCGGGCCCTGTCGGGCTCTGTCGGGTTCTGTCGGGCTCTGTCGGGCTCTGTCGGGCTCTGTCGGGCTCTGTCGGGCTCTACTGGGCCCAGTCGGGCTCTGTCGGGCCCTGTCGGGCCCTGTCGGGCTCTGTCGGGCTCTGTCGGGCTCTGTCGGGCTCTGTCGGGCTCTACTGGGCTCTGTCGGGCTCTGTCGGGCTCTGTCGGGCCCTGTCGGGCTCTGTCGGGCTCTGTCGGGCCCTGTCGGGCTCTGTCGGGCTCTGTCGGGCTCTACTGGGCTCTGTCGGGCTCTGTCGGGCTCTCCTGGGCCCTGTCGGGCTCTGTCGGGCCCTGTCGGGCTCTGTCGGGCTCTGTCGGGCCCTGTCGGGCTCTGTCGGGCTCTGTCGGGCTCTGTCGGGCTCTGTCGGGCTCTACTGGGATCTGTCGGGTTCTACTGGGCTCTACTGGGCCCTGTCGGGCTCTGTCGGGCTCTGTCGGGCTCTGTCGGGCTCTGTCGGGCACTGTCGGGCCCTGTCGGGCTCTGTCGGGCCCTGTCGGGCCCTGTCGGGCTCTGTCGGGCTCTGTCGGGCTCTGTCGGGCCCTGTTGGGCTCTGTCGGGCTCTGTCGGGCTCTGTCGGGCTCTGTCGGGCTCTACTGGGCCCTGTCGGGCTCTGTCGGGCTCTGTCGGGCTCTGTCGGGCTCTGTCGGGCCCTGTCGGGCTCTGTCGGGCTCTACTGGGCCCTGTCGGGCTCTGTCGGGCTCTGTCGGGCCCTGTCGGGCTCTGTCGGGCCCTGTCGGGCTCTGTCGGGCTCTGTCGGGCTGTGTCGGGCTCTGTCGGGCTCTACTGGGCTCTACTGGGCTCTGTCGGGCTCTGTCGGGCTCTGTCGGGCACTGTCGGGCTCTACTGGGCCCTGTCGGGCCCTGTCGGGCTCTGTCGGGCTCTGTCGGGCTCTGTCGGGCTCTACTGGGCTCTGTCGGGCCCTGTCGGGCCCTGTCGGGCTCTGTCGGGCTCTGTCGGGCCCTGTCGGGCTCTGTCGTGCCCTGTCGGGCTCTGTCGGGCTCTACTGGGCCCTGTCGGGCTCTGTCGGGCTCTGTCGGGCTCTGTCGGGCTCTACTGGGCTCTGTCGGGCTCTGTCGGGCTCTGTCGGGCCCTGTCGGGCTCTGTCGGGCTCTGTCGGGCCCTGTCGGGCTCTGTCGGGCTCTGTCGGGCTCTACTGGGCCCTGTCGGGCTCTGTCGGGCTCTGTCGGGCTCTGTCGGGCCCTGTCGGGCTCTGTGGGGCTCTACTGGGCCCTGTCGGGCCCTGTCGGGCTCTACTGGGCTCTACTGGGCTCTGTCGGGCTCTACTGGGCCCTGTCGGGCCCTGTCGGGCCCTGTCGGGCTCTGTCGGGCCCTGTCGGGCCCTGTTGGGCCATGTCGGGCTCTGTCGGGCTCTGTCGGGCCCTGTCGGGCTCTGTCGGGCTCTGTCAGGACCTGTCGGGCTCTGTCGGGCTCTGTCGGGCCCTGTCGGGCTCTACTGGGCCCTGTTGGGCGCTCTCGGGCTCTGTCGGGCTCTGTCGGGCTCTGTCGGGCCCTGTCGGGCTCTGTCGGGCTCTGTCGGGCTCTACTGGGCCCTGTCGGGTTCTGTCGGGTTCTGTCGGGCTCTGTCGGGCTCTGTCGGGCTCTACTGGGCCCTGTCGGGCGTGTCGGGCCCTGTCGGGATCTGTCGGGCCCTGTCGGGCCCTGTCGGGCTCTGTCGGGCTCTGTCGGGCTCTGTCGGGCCCTCTCGGGCTCTGTCGGGCTCTACTGGGCCCTGTCGGGCCCTGTCGGGCCCTGTCGGGCCCTGTCGGGCCCTGTCGGGCCCTGTCGGGCTCTGTCGGGCTCTGTCGGGCTCTGTCGGGCTCTGTCGGGCTCTGACGGGTTCTGTCGGGCTCTGTCGGGCTCTGTCGGGCTCTACTGGCCCTGTCGGGCCCCGTCGGGCCATGTCGGGCTCTGTCGGGCCCTGTCGGGCCCTGTCGGGCTCTGTCGGGCTCTGTCGGGCTCTGTCGGGCTCTGTCGGGCTCTACTGGGCCCTGTCGGGCCCTGTCGGGCTCTGTCGGGCTCTGTCGGGCTCTGTCGGGCTCTACTGGGCCCTGTCGGGCCCTGTCGGGCCCTGTCGGGCTCTGTCGGGCCCTCTCGGGCCCTGTCGGGCTCTGTCGGGCTCTACTGGGCCCTGTCGGGCTCTGTCGGGCTCTGTCGGGCTCTGTCGGGCCCTGTCGGGCTCTGTCGGGCCCTGTCGGGCCCTGTCGGGCTCTGTCGGGCTCTGTCGGGCTCTACTGGGCTCTGTCGGGCTCTGTCGGGCTCTGTCGGGCTCTGTCGGGCTCTACTGGGCCCTCTCGGGCCCTGTCGGGCTCTGTCGGGCCCTGTCGGGCTCTGTCGGGCTCTGTCGGGCCCTGTCGGGCCCTGTCGGGCTCTGTCGGGCTCTGTCGGGCTCTACTGGGCCCTGTCGGGCTCTGTCGGGCCCTGTCGGGCTCTGTCGGGCTCTGTCGGGCTCTGTCGGGCTCTGTCGGGCTCTGTCGGGCTCTGTCGGGCTCTGTCGGGCTCTTCTGGGCCCTGTCGGGCCCTGTCGGGCTCTGTCGGGCTCTGTCGGGCTCTGTCGGGCTCTACTGGGCCCTGTCGGGCCCTGTCGGGCTCTGTCGGGTTCTGTCGGGCTCTGTCGGGCTCTGTCGGGCTCTGTCGGGCTCTACTGGGCCCTGTCGGGCCCTGTCGGGCCCTGTCGGGCTCTGTCGGGCTCTACTGGGCCCTGTCGGGCCCTGTCGGGCCCTGTCGGGCTCTGTCGGACTCTACTGGGCTCTGTCGGGCTCTGTCGGGCTCTGTCGGGCTCTACTGGGCTCTGTCGGGCTCTGTCGGGCTCTGTCGGGCTCTGTCGGGCTCTACTGGGCCCTGTCGGGCTCTGTCGGGCTCTGTCGGGCTCTGTCGGGCTCTGTCGGGCTCTACTGGGCCCTGTCGGGCCCTGTCGGGCTCTGTCGGGCTCTGTCGGGCTCTGTCGGGCTCTAGTGGGCCCTGTCGGGCCCTGTCGGGCCCTGTCGGGCTCTGTCGGGCTCTGTCGGGCCCTGTCGGGCTCTGTCGGGCTCTGTCGGGCCCTGTCGGGCTCTGTCGGGCTCTGTCGGGCCCTGTCGGGCTCTGTCAGGCCCTGTCGGGCTCTACTGGGCTCTGTCGGGCCCTGTCGGGCCCTGTCGGGCTCTGTCGGGCCCTGTCGGGCTCTGTCGGGCTCTGTCGGGCTCTGTCGGGCTCTACTGGGCCCTGTCGGGCCCTGTCGGGCTCTGTCGGGCTCTGTCGGGCTCTGTCGGGCTCAACTGGTCTCTGTCGGGCTCTGTCGGGCTCTGTCGGGCTCTACTGGGCCCGACAGGGCTCTGTCGGGCTCTGTCGGGCTCTGTCGGGCCCTGTCGGGCTCTGTCGGGCTCTGTCGGGCCCTGTCGGGCTCTGTCGGGCTCTACTGGGCCCTATCGGGCTCTGTCGGGCTCTGTCGGGCTCTGTCGGGCCCTGTCGGGCCCTGTCGGGCTCTGTCGGGCTGTGTCGGGCTGTGTCGGGCTCTGTCGGGCTCTACTGGGCTCTACTGGGCTCTGTCGGGCTCTGTCGGGCTCTGTCGGGCACTGTCGGGCTCTACTGGGCTCTGTCGGGCCCTGTCGGGCTCTGTCGGGCTCTGTCGGGCCCTGTCGGGCTCTGTCAGGCTCTGTCGGGCCCTGTCGGGCTCTGTCGGGCCCTGTCGGGCCCTGTCGGGCTCTGTCGGGCTCTGTCGGGCTCTGTCGGGCTCTACTGGGCTCTGTCGGGCTCTACTGGGCTCTACTGGGCCCTGTCGGGCTCTGTCGGGCTCTGTCGGGCTCTGTCGGGCTCTACTGGGCTCTGTCGGGCCCTGTCGGGCCCTGTCGGGCTCTGTCGGGCTCTGTCGGGCCCTGTCGGGCTCTGTCGGGCTCTGTCGGGCTCTGTCGGGCTCTACTGGGCTCTGTCGGGCTCTGTCGGGCTCTGTCGGGCTCTACTGGGCCCTGTCGGGCTCTGTCGGGCTCTGTCGGGCTCTGTCGGGCTCTGTCGGGCTCAACTGGTCTCTGTCGGGCTCTGTCGGGTTCTGTCGGGCTCTGTCGGGCTCTGTCGGGCTCTGTCGGGCTCTACTGGGCTCTACTGGGCTCTGTCGGGCTCTGTCGGTCTCTACTGGGCCCTGTCGGGCTCTGTCGGGCTCTGCTTGGCCCTGTCGGGCTCTGTCGGGCTCTGTCGGGCTCTGTCGGGCTCTGTCGGGCTCTTCTGGGCCCTGTCGGGCCCTGTCGGACTCTGTCGGGCTCTGTCGGGCTCTGTCGGGCTCCACTGGGCCCTGTCGGGCCCTGTCGGGCCCTGTCGGGCTCTGTCGGGCTCTGTCGGGCTCTGTCGGGCTCTACTGGACTCTTTCGGGCTCTGTCGGGTTCTGTCGGGCTCTGTCGGGCTCTGTCGGGCTCTGTCGGGCTCTACTGGGCTCTGTCGGGCTCTGTCGGGCTCTGTCGGGCTCTGTCGGGCCCTGTCGGGCTCTGTCGGGCTCTGTCGGGCTCTGTCGGGCCCTGTCGGGCTCTGTCGGGCCCTGTCGGGCTCTGTCGGGCCCTGTCGGGCCCTGTCGGGCCCTGTCGGGCCCTGTCGGGCCCTGTCGGGCTCTGTCGGGCTCTGTCGGGCTCTGTCGGGCTCTACTGGTCTCTGTCGGGCTCTGTCGGGCTCTGTCGGGCTCTGTCGGGCTCTGTCGGGATCTACTGGGCTCTGTCGGGCTCTGTCGGGCTCTGTCGGGCCCTGTCGGGCTCTGTCGGGCTCTGTCGGGCTCTACTGGGCCCTGTCGGGCGCTGTCGGGCTCTGTCGGGCTCTGTCGGGCCCTGTCGGGCTCTGTCGGGCTCTGTCGGGCTCTGTCGGGCTCTACTGGGCCCTGTCGGGTTCTGTCGGGCTCTGTCGGGCTCTGTCGGGCTCTACTGGGCCCTGTCGGGCCCTGTCGGGCTCTGTCGGGCTCTGTCGGGCCCTGTCGGGCTCTGTCGGGCTCTGTCGGGCTCTGTCGGGCTCTGTCGGGCCCTCTCGGGCTCTGTCAGGCTCTACTGGGCCCTGTCGGGCCCTGTCGGGCTCTGTCGGGCTCTGTCGGGCCCTGTCGGGCCCTGTCGGGCTCTGTCGGGCTCTGTCGGGCTCTGTCGGGCTCTACTGGGCCCTGTCGGACTCTGTCGGGCTCTGTCGGGCTCTGTCGGGCTCTGTCGGGCTCTGACGGGTTCTGTCGGGCTCTGTCGGGCTCTACTGGGCCCTGTCGGGCCCTGTCGGGCCCTGTCGGGCTCTGTCGGGCTCTGTCGGGCTCTGTCGGGCTCTACTGGGCTCTACTGGGCTCTGTCGGGCTCTGTCGGGCTCTGTCGGGCTCTGTCGGGCCCTGTCGGGCTCTGTCGGGCTCTGTCGTGCCCTGTCGGGCTCTGTCGGACTCTGTCGGGCCCTGTCGGGCTCTGTCGGGCTCTGTCGGGCTCTGTCGGGCCCTGTCGGGCTCTGTTGGGCTCTGTCGGGCTCTGTCGGGCTCTACTGGGCCCTGTCGGGCCCTGTCGGGCCCTGTCGGGCTCTGTCGGGCCCTGTCGGGCTCTGTCGGGCTCTCCTGGGCTCTGTCGGGCCCTGTCGGGCCCTGTCGGGCTCTGTCGGGCTCTGTCGGGCTCTACTGGGCCCTGTCGGGCTCTGTCGGGCTCTGTCGGGCTCTGTCGGGCCCTGTCGGGCTCTGTCGGGCTCTGTCGGGCCCTGTCGGGCCCTGTCGGGCTCTGTCGGACTCTGTCGGGCTCTATCGGGCTCTACTGGGCAATGTCGGGCCCTGTCGGGCTCTGTCGGGCTCTGTCGGGCTCTGTCGGGCTCTACTGGGCCCTGTCGGGCTCTGTCGGGCTCTGTCGGGCCCTGTCGGTCCCTGTCGGGCTCTGTCAGGCTCTGTCGGGCTCTGTCGGGCTCTACTGGGCCCTGTCGGGCCCTGTCGGGCCCTGTCGGGCTCTAGTGGGCTCTACTGGGCTCTGTCGGGCTCTGTCGGGCTCTACTGGGCCCTGTCGGGCCCTGTCGGGCTCTGTCGGGCCCTGTCGGGCTCTGTCGGGCTCTGTCGGGCCCTGTCGGGCCCTGTCGGGCTCTGTCGGGCTCTGTCGGGCTCTGTCGGGCTCTACTGGGCTCTACTGGGCTCTGTCGGGCTCTGTCGGGATCTACTGGGCCCTGTCGGGCCCTGTCGGGCCCTGTCGGGCTCTGTCGGGCTCTACTGGGCTCTGTCGGGCTCTGTCGGGCTCTGTCGGGTTCTGTCGGGCTCTACTGGGCTCTGTCGGGCTCTGTCGGGCTCTGTCGTGCCCTGTCGGGCTCTGTCGGGCTCTGTCGGGCCCTGTCGGGCTCTGTCGGGCCCTGTCGGGCCCTGTCGGGCTCTGTCGGGCTCTGTCGGGCCCTGTCGGGCTCTGTCGGACTCTGTCGGGCTCTGTCGGGCTCTACTGGGCCCTGTCGGGCCCTGTCGGGCCCTGTCGGGCTCTGTCGGGCTCTGTCGGGCCCTGTCGGGCTCTGTCGGGCTCTGTCGGGCCCTGTCGGGCCCTGTCGGGCTCTGTCGGGCTCTGTCGGGCTCTACTGGGCCCTGTCGGGCTCTGTCGGGCTCTGTCGGGCCCTGTCGGGCCCTGTCGGGCCCTGTCGGGCCCTGTCGGGCTCTGTCGGGCTCTGTCGGGCCCTGTCGGGCCCTGTCGGGCTCTGTCGGGCTCTGTCGGGCTCTACTGGGCCCTGTCGGGCTCTGTCGGGCTCTGTCGGGCCCTGTCGGGCTCTGTCGGGCTCTGTCGGGCTCTGTCGGGCTCTACTGGGCCCTGTCGGGCCCTGTCGGGCCCTGTCGGGCTCTGTCGGGCTCTGTCGGGCTCTACTGGGCTCTGTCGGGCCCTGTCGGGCCCTGTCGGGCTCTGTCGGGCTCTGTCGGGCCCTGTCGGGCCCTGTCGGGCTCTGTCGGGCTCTGTCGGGCTCTACTGGGCCCTGTCGGGCTCTGTCGGGCTCTGTCGGGCCCTGTCGGGCTCTGTCGGGCCCTGTCGGGCCTTGTCGGGCTCTGTCGGGCTCTGTCGGGCTCTGTCGGGCTCTACTGGGCCCTGTCGGGCTCTGTCGGGCTCTGTCGGGCCCTGTTGGGCTCTGTCAGGCTCTCTCGGGCTCTGTCGGGCTCTACTGGGCCCTGTCGGGCCCTGTCGGGCCCTGTCGGGCTCTACTGGGCTCTACTGGGCTCTGTCGGGCTCTTTCGGGCTCTACTGGGCCCTGTCGGGCCGTGTCGGGCTCTGTCGGGCCTGTCGGGCCCTGTCGGGCTCTGTCGGGCTCTGTCGGGCCCTGTCGGGCTCTGTCGGGCTCTGTCGGGCTCTGTCGGGCTCTACTGGGCCCTGTCGGGCCCTGTCGGGCCCCTGTCGGGCTCTGTCGGGCTCTACTGGGCTCTGTCGGTCTCTGTCGGGCTCTGTCGGGCTCTACTGGGCTCTGTCGGGCTCTGTCGGGCTCTGTCGGGCTCTGTCGAGCTCTACTGGGCCCTGTCGGGCTCTGTCGGCCCTGTCGGGCCCTCTGTCGGGCTCTGTCGGGCCCTGTCGGGCTCTGTCGGGCTCTGTCGGGCTCTGTCGGGCTCTACTGGGCTCTACTGGGCTCTGTCGGGCTCTGTCGGGCTCTACTGGGCCTTGTCGGGCCCTGTCGGGCCCTGTCGGGCTCTGTCGGGCTCTACTGGGCTCTGTCGGGCTCTGTCGGGCTCTGTCGGGTTCTGTCGGGCTCTACTGGGCTCTGTCGGGCTCTGTCGGGCTCTGTCGGGCCCTGTCGGGCTCTGTCGGGCTCTGTCGTGCCCTGTCGGGCTCTGTCGGGCTCTGTCGGGCCCTGTCGGGCTCTACCGGGCCCTGTCGGGCCCTGTCAGGCTCTGTCGGGCTCTGTCGGGCCCTGTCGGGCTCTGTCGGACTCTGTCGGGCTCTGTCGGGCTCTACTGGGCCCTGTCGGGCCCTGTCGGGCCCTGTCGGGCTCTGTCGGGCTCTGTCGGGCTCTACTGGGCTCTGTCGGGCCCTGTCGGGCCCTGTCGGGCCCTGTCGGGCTCTGTCGGGCTCTGTCGGGCCCTGTCGGGCCCTGTCGGGCCCTGTCGGGCTCTGTCGGGCTCTGTCGGGCTCTACTGGGCCCTGTCGGGCCCTGTCGGGCTCTGTCGGGCTCTGTCGGGCCCTGTCGGGCTCTGTCGGGCTCTGTCGGGCCCTGTCGGGCCCTGTCGGGCTCTGTCGGGCTCTGTCGGGCTCTGTCGGGCTCTACTGGGCCCTGTCGGGCCCTGTCGGGCCCTGTCGGGCCCTGTCGGGCTCTGTCGGGCTCTGTCGGGCTCTGTCGGGCTCTGTCGGGCTCTACTGGGCCCTGTCGGGCCCTGCCGGACTCTGTCGGGCTCTGTCGGGCTCTACTGGGCTCTGTCGGGCCCTGTCGGGCCCTGTCGGGCTTCTGTCGGGCTCTGTCGGGCCCTGTCGGGCCCTGTCGGGCTCTGTCGGGCTCTGTCGGGCTCTACTGGGCTCTGTCGGGCCCTGTCGGGCTCTGTCGGGCCCTGTCGGGCCCTGTCGGGCTCTGTCGGGCTCTACTGGGCCCTGTCGGGCTCTGTCGGGCTCTGTCGGGCCCTGTCGGGCCCTGTCGGGCTCTGTCAGGCTCTGTCGGGCTCTGTCGGGCTCTACTGGGCCCTGTCGGGCCCTGTCGGGCCCTGTCGGGCTCTACTGGGCTCTACTGGGCTCTGTCGGGCTCTTTCGGGCTCTACTGGGCCCTGTCGGGCCCTGTCGGGCTCTGTCGGGCCCTGTCGGGACCTGTCGGGCTCTATCGGGCTCTGTCGGGCCCTGTCGGGCTCTGTCGGGCTCTGTCGGGCTCTGTCGGGCTCTACTGGGCTCTACTGGGCTCTGTCGGGCTCTGTCGGGCTCTACTGGGCCCTGTCGGGCCCTGTCGGGCCCTGTCGGGCTCTGTCGGGCTCTACTGGGCTCTGTCGGGCTCTGTCGGGCTCTGTCGGGCTCTACTGGGCTCTGTCGGGCTCTGTCGGGCTCTGTCGGGCTCTACTGGGCCCTGTCGGGCTCTGTCGGGCCCTGTCGGGCGCTGTCGGGCTCTGTCGGGCCCTGTCGGGCCCTGTCGGGCTCTGTCGGGCCCTGTCGGGCTCTGTCGGGCTCTGTCGGGCTCTGTCGGGCTCTACTGGGCTCTGTCGGGCTCTGTCGGGCTCTGTCAGGCTCTGTCGGGCTCTACTGGGCGCTGTCGGGCTCTGTCGGGCCCTGTCGGGCTCTGTCGGGCCCTGTCGGGCTCTGTCGGGCTCTGTCGGGCTCTGTCGGGCTCTGTCCGGCCCTGTCGGGCTCTGTCGGGCTCTACTGGGCTCTGTCGGGCCCTGTCGGGCCCTGTCGGGCGCTGTCGGGCTCTGTCGGGCTCTGTCGGGCTCTGTCGGGCTCTACTGGGCTCTGTCGGGCTCTGTCGGGCTCTGTCGGGCTCTGTCGGGCTCTGTCGGGCCCTCTCGGGCTCTGTCAGGCTCTACTGGGCCCTGTCGGGCCCTGTCGGGCTCTGTCGGGCTCTGTCGGGCCCTGTCGGGCCCTGTCGGGCTCTGTCGGGCTCTGTCGGGCTCTGTCGGGCTCTACTGGGCCCTGTCGGACTCTGTCGGGCTCTGTCGGGCTCTGTCGGGCTCTGTCGGGCTCTGACGGGTTCTGTCGGGCTCTGTCGGGCTCTACTGGGCCCTGTCGGGCCCTGTCGGGCCCTGTCGGGCTCTGTCGGGCTCTGTCGGGCTCTGTCGGGCTCTACTGGGCTCTACTGGGCTCTGTCGGGCTCTGTCGGGCTCTGTCGGGCTCTGTCGGGCCCTGTCGGGCTCTGTCGGGCCCTGTCGTGCCCTGTCGGGCTCTGTCGGACTCTGTCGGGCCCTGTCGGGCCCTGTCGGGCTCTGTCGGGCTCTGTCGGGCCCTGTCGGGCTCTGTTGGGCTCTGTCGGGCTCTGTCGGGCTCTACTGGGCCCTGTCGGGCCCTGTCGGGCCCTGTCGGGCTCTGTCGGGCCCTGTCGGGCTCTGTCGGGCTCTCCTGGGCTCTGTCGGGCCCTGTCGGGCCCTGTCGGGCTCTGTCGGGCTCTGTCGGGCTCTACTGGGCCCTGTCGGGCTCTGTCGGGCTCTGTCGGGCTCTGTCGGGCCCTGTCGGGCTCTGTCGGGCTCTGTCGGGCCCTGTCGGGCCCTGTCGGGCTCTGTCGGACTCTGTCGGGCTCTATCGGGCTCTACTGGGCAATGTCGGGCCCTGTCGGGCTCTGTCGGGCTCTGTCGGGCTCTGTCGGGCTCTACTGGGCCCTGTCGGGCTCTGTCGGGCTCTGTCGGGCCCTGTCGGTCCCTGTCGGGCTCTGTCAGGCTCTGTCGGGCTCTGTCGGGCTCTACTGGGCCCTGTCGGGCCCTGTCGGGCCCTGTCGGGCTCTACTGGGCTCTACTGGGCTCTGTCGGGCTCTGTCGGGCTCTACTGGGCCCTGTCGGGCCCTGTCGGGCTCTGTCGGGCCCTGTCGGGCTCTGTCGGGCTCTGTCGGGCCCTGTCGGGCTCTGTCGGGCTCTGTCGGGCTCTGTCGGGCTCTACTGGGCTCTACTGGGCTCTGTCGGGCTCTGTCGGGATCTACTGGGCCCTGTCGGGCCCTGTCGGGCCCTGTCGGGCTCTGTCGGGCTCTACTGGGCTCTGTCGGGCTCTGTCGGGCTCTGTCGGGTTCTGTCGGGCTCTACTGGGCTCTGTCGGGCTCTGTCGGGCTCTGTCGTGCCCTGTCGGGCTCTGTCGGGCTCTGTCGGGCTCTGTCGGGCCCTGTCGGGCTCTGTCGGGCCCTGTCGGGCCCTGTCGGGCTCTGTCGGGCTCTGTCGGGCCCTGTCGGGCTCTGTCGGACTCTGTCGGGCTCTGTCGGGCTCTACTGGGCCCTGTCGGGCCCTGTCGGGCCCTGTCGGGCTCTGTCGGGCTCTGTCGGGCCCTGTCGGGCTCTGTCGGGCTCTGTCGGGCCCTGTCGGGCCCTGTCGGGCTCTGTCGGGCTCTGTCGGGCTCTACTGGGCCCTGTCGGGCTCTGTCGGGCTCTGTCGGGCCCTGTCGGGCTCTGTCGGGCCCTGTCGGGCCCTGTCGGGCTCTGTCGGGCTCTGTCGGGCCCTGTCGGGCCCTGTCGGGCTCTGTCGGGCTCTGTCGGGCTCTACTGGGCCCTGTCGGGCTCTGTCGGGCTCTGTCGGGCCCTGTCGGGCTCTGTCGGGCTCTGTCGGGCTCTGTCGGGCTCTACTGGGCCCTGTCGGGCCCTGTCGGGCCCTGTCGGGCTCTGTCGGGCTCTGTCGGGCTCTACTGGGCTCTGTCGGGCCCTGTCGGGCCCTGTCGGGCTCTGTCGGGCTCTGTCGGGCCCTGTCGGGCCCTGTCGGGCTCTGTCGGGCTCTGTCGGGCTCTACTGGGCCCTGTCGGGCTCTGTCGGGCTCTGTCGGGCCCTGTCGGGCTCTGTCGGGCCCTGTCGGGCCTTGTCGGGCTCTGTCGGGCTCTGTCGGGCTCTGTCGGGCTCTACTGGGCCCTGTCGGGCTCTGTCGGGCTCTGTCGGGCCCTGTTGGGCTCTGTCAGGCTCTCTCGGGCTCTGTCGGGCTCTACTGGGCCCTGTCGGGCCCTGTCGGGCCCTGTCGGGCTCTACTGGGCTCTACTGGGCTCTGTCGGGCTCTTTCGGGCTCTACTGGGCCCTGTCGGGCCGTGTCGGGCTCTGTCGGGCCCTGTCGGGCCCTGTCGGGCTCTGTCGGGCTCTGTCGGGCCCTGTCGGGCTCTGTCGGGCTCTGTCGGGCTCTGTCGGGCTCTACTGGGCTCTACTGGGCTCTGTCGGGCTCTGTCGGGCTCTACTGGGCCCTGTCGGGCCCTGTCGGGCCCTGTCGGGCTCTGTCGGGCTCTACTGGGCTCTGTCGGTCTCTGTCGGGCTCTGTCGGGCTCTACTGGGCTCTGTCGGGCTCTGTCGGGCTCTGTCGGGCTCTGTCGAGCTCTACTGGGCCCTGTCGGGCTCTGTCGGGCCCTGTCGGGCCCTGTCGGGCTCTGTCGGGCCCTGTCGGGCTCTGTCGGGCTCTGTCGGGCTCTGTCGGGCTCTACTGGGCTCTACTGGGCTCTGTCGGGCTCTGTCGGGCTCTACTGGGCCTTGTCGGGCCCTGTCGGGCCCTGTCGGGCTCTGTCGGGCTCTACTGGGCTCTGTCGGGCTCTGTCGGGCTCTGTCGGGTTCTGTCGGGCTCTACTGGGCTCTGTCGGGCTCTGTCGGGCTCTGTCGGGCCCTGTCGGGCTCTGTCGGGCTCTGTCGTGCCCTGTCGGGCTCTGTCGGGCTCTGTCGGGCCCTGTCGGGCTCTACCGGGCCCTGTCGGGCCCTGTCAGGCTCTGTCGGGCTCTGTCGGGCCCTGTCGGGCTCTGTCGGACTCTGTCGGGCTCTGTCGGGCTCTACTGGGCCCTGTCGGGCCCTGTCGGGCCCTGTCGGGCTCTGTCGGGCTCTGTCGGGCTCTGTCGGGCTCTACTGGGCTCTGTCGGGCCCTGTCGGGCCCTGTCGGGCCCTGTCGGGCTCTGTCGGGCTCTGTCGGGCCCTGTCGGGCCCTGTCGGGCCCTGTCGGGCTCTGTCGGGCTCTGTCGGGCTCTACTGGGCCCTGTCGGGCCCTGTCGGGCTCTGTCGGGCTCTGTCGGGCCCTGTCGGGCTCTGTCGGGCTCTGTCGGGCCCTGTCGGGCCCTGTCGGGCTCTGTCGGGCTCTGTCGGGCTCTGTCGGGCTCTACTGGGCCCTGTCGGGCCCTGTCGGGCCCTGTCGGGCCCTGTCGGGCTCTGTCGGGCTCTGTCGGGCTCTGTCGGGCTCTGTCGGCTCTGTCGGGCTCTACTGGGCCCTGTCGGGCCCTGCCGGACTCTGTCGGGCTCTGTCGGGCTCTACTGGGCTCTGTCGGGCCCTGTCGGGCCCTGTCGGGCTCTGTCGGGCTCTGTCGGGCCCTGTCGGGCCCTGTCGGGCTCTGTCGGGCTCTGTCGGGCTCTACTGGGCTCTGTCGGGCCCTGTCGGGCTCTGTCGGGCCCTGTCGGGCCCTGTCGGGCTCTGTCGGGCTCTACTGGGCCCTGTCGGGCTCTGTCGGGCTCTGTCGGCCCTGTCGGGCCCTGTCGGGCTCTGTCAGGCTCTGTCGGGCTCTGTCGGGCTCTACTGGGCCCTGTCGGGCCCTGTCGGCCCTGTCGGGCTCTACTGGGCTCTACTGGGCTCTGTCGGCTCTTTCGGGCTCTACTGGGCCCTGTCGGGCCCTGTCGGGCTCTGTCGGGCCCTGTCGGGACCTGTCGGGCTCTATCGGGCTCTGTCGGGCCCTGTCGGGCCCTGTCGGGCTCTGTCGGGCTCTGTCGGGCTCTGTCGGGCTCTACTGGGCTCTACTGGGCTCTGTCGGGCTCTGTCGGGCTCTACTGGGCCCTGTCGGGCCCTGTCGGGCCCTGTCGGGCTCTGGTCGGGCTCTACTGGGCTCTGTCGGGCTCTGTCGGGCTCTGTCGGGCTCTACTGGGCTCTGTCGGGCTCTGTCGGGCTCTGTCGGGCTCTACTGGCCCTGTCGGGCTCTGTCGGGCCCTGTCGGGCGCTGTCGGGCTCTGTCGGGCCCTGTCGGGCCCTGTCGGGCTCTGTCGGGCCCTGTCGGGCTCTGTCGGGCCCTGTCGGGCTCTGTCGGGCTCTGTCGGGCTCTGTCGGGCTCTACTGGGCTCTGTCGGGCTCTGTCGGGCTCTGTCAGGCTCTGTCGGGCTCTACTGGGCGCTGTCGGGCTCTGTCGGGCCCTGTCGGGCTCTGTCGGGCCCTGTCGGGCTCTGTCGGGCTCTGTCGGGCTCTGTCGGGCTCTGTCCGGCCCTGTCGGGCTCTGTCGGGCTCTACTGGGCTCTGTCGGGCCCTGTCGGGCCCTGTCGGGCGCTGTCGGGCTCTGTCGGGCTCTGTCGGGCTCTGTCGGGCTCTACTGGGCTCTGTCGGGCTCTGTCGGGCTCTGTCGGGCTCTACTGGGCCCTGTCGGGCTCTGTCGGGCTCTGTCGGGCCCTGTCGGCTCTGTCGGGCTCTGTCGGGCTCTGTCGGGCCCTGTCGGGCTCTGTCGGGCCCTGTCGGGCCCTGTCGGGCTCTGTCGGGCTCTGTCGGGCCCTGTCGGGCTCTGTCGGGCTCTGTCGGGCTCTGTCAGGCTCTGTCGGGCTATACTGGGCCCTGTCGGGCTCTGTCGGGCTCTGTCGGGCTCTGTCGGGCCCTGTCGGGCTCTGTCGGGCTCTACTGGGCTCTGTCGGGCTCTGTCGGGCCCTGTCGGGCTCTGTCGGGCTCTGTCGGGCTCTGTCGGGCTCTACTGGGCCCTGTCGGGCGCTGTCGGGCTCTGTCGGGCTCTGTCGGGCCCTGTCGGGCTCTGTCGGGCTCTGTCGGGCTCTACTGGGCCCTGTCGGGTTCTGTCGGGCTCTGTCGGGCTCTGTCGGGCTCTACTGGGCCCTGTCGGGCCCTGTCGGGCTCTGTCGGGCTCTGTCGGGCTCTGTCGGGCTCTGTCGGGCTCTGTCGGGCCCTGTCGGGCTCTGTCGGCTCTGTCGGGCTCTGTCGGGCCCTCTCGGTCTCTGTCGGGCTCTACTGGGCCCTGTCGGGCCCTGTCGGGCTCCGTCGGGCTCTGTCGGGCCCTGTCGGGCCCTGTCGGGCTCTGTCGGGCTCTCTCGGGCTCTGTCGGGCTCTACTGGGTCCTGTCGGACTCTGTCGGGCTCTGTCGGGCTCTGTTGGGCTCTGTCGGGCTCTGACGGGTTCTGTCGGGCTCTGTCGGGCTCTACTGGGCCCTGTCGGGCCCTGTCGGGCCCTGTCGGGCTCTGTCGGGCTCTGTCGGGCTCTGTCGGGCTCTGTCGGGCTCTACTGGGCTCTACTGGGCTCTGTCGGGCTCTGTCGGGTTCTGTCGGGCTCTGTCGGGCTCTGTCGGGCTCTGTCTGGCCCTGTCGGGCTCTGTCGGGCTCTGTCGTGCCTGTCGGGCTCTGTCGGGCTCTGTCGGGCTCTGTCGGGCTCTACTGGGCCCTGTCGGGCCCTGTCGGGCCCTGTCGGGCTCTGTCGGGCTCTACTGGGCTCTGTCGGGCTCTGTCGGGCTCTGTCGGTCTCTGTCGGGCTCTGTCGGGCTCTACTGGGCCCTGTCGGGCGCTGTCGGGCTCTGTCGGGCCCTGTCGGGCCCTGTCGGGCTCTGTCGGGCCCTGTCGGGCTCTGTCGGGCTCTGTCGGGCTCTGTCGGGCTCTACTGGGCTCTGTCGGGCTCTGTCGGGCTCTGTCGGGCTCTGTCGGGCTCTACTGGGCCCTGTCGGGCTCTGTCGGGCTCTGTCGGGCTCTGTCGGGCCGTGTCGGGCCCTGTCGGGCCCTGTCGGGCTCTGTCGGGCTCTGTCGGGCTCTGTCGGGCCCTGTCGGGCTCTGTCGGGCTCTACTGGGCCCTGTCGGGCCCTGTCGGGCCCTGTCGGGCTCTGTCGGGCTCTGTCGGGCTCTGTCGGGCCCTGTCGGGCTCTGTCGGGCTCTGTCGGGATCTGTCGGGCTCTACTGGGCTCTACTGGGCTCTGTCGGGCTCTGTCGGGCTCTACTGGGCCCTGTCGGGCCCTGTCGGGCTCTGTCGGGCTCTGTCGGGCTCTACTGGGATCTGTCGGGCTCTGTCGGGCTCTGTCGGGCTCTACTGGGCTCTGTCGGGCTCTGTCGGGCTCTGTCGGGCTCTGTCGGGCTCTACTGGGCCCTGTCGGGCTCTGTCGGGCCCTGTCGGGCGCTGTCGGGCTCTGTCGGGCCCTGTCGGGCCCTGTCGGGCTCTGTCGGGCCCTGTCGGGCTCTGTCGGGCTCTGTCGGGCTCTGTCGGGCTCTAGTGGGCTCTGTCGCGCTCTGTCGGGCTCTGTCGGGCTCTACTGGGCCCTGTCGGGCTCTGTCGGGCTCTGTCGGGCTCTGTCGGGCCCTGTCGGGCTCTGTCGGGCTCTACTGGGCTCTGTCGGGCCCTGTCGGGCTCTGTCGGGCCCTGTCGGGCTCTGTCGGGCTCTGTCGGGCTCTGTCGGCTCTACTGGGCCCTGTCGGGCTCTGTCGGGCTCTGTCGGGCCCTGTCGGGCTCTGTCGGGCTCTGTCGGGCTCTGTCGGGCCCTGTCGGGCCCTGTCGGGCCCTGTCGGGCCCTGTCGCGCTCTGTCGGGCTCTGTCGGGCCCTGTCGGGCTCTGTCGGGCTCTGTCGGGCTCTGTCGGGCTCTGTCGGGCTCTGTCGGGCTCTACTGGGCCCTGTCGGGCTCTGTCGGGCTCTGTCGGGCCCTGTCGGGCCCTGTCGGGCTCTGTCGGGCTCTGTCGGGCTCTGTCGGGCTCTACTGGGCCCTGTCGGGCGCTGTCGGGCTCTGTCGGGCTCTGTCGGGCCCTGTCGGGCTCTGTCGGGCTCTGTCGGGCTCTGTCGGGCTCTACTGGGCCCTGTCGGGTTCTGTCGGGCTCTGTCGGGCTCTGTCGGGCTCTATTGGGCCCTGTCGGGCCCTGTCGGGCTCTGTCGGGCTCTGTCGGGCTCTGTCGGGCTCTACTGGGCCCTGTCGGGTTCTGTCGGGCTCTGTCGGGCCCTGTCGGGCCCTGTCGGGCCCTGTCGGGCTCTGTCGGGCTCTGTCGGGCTCTACTGGGCCCTGTCGGGCCCTGTCAGGCCCTGTCGGGCTCTACTGGGCTCTACTGGGCTCTGTCGGGCTCTGTCGGGCTCTACTGGGCCCTGTCGGGCTCTGTCGGGCTCTGTCGGGCCCTGTCGGGCCCTGTCGGGCCCTGTCGGGCTCTGTCGGGCTCTGTCGGGCTCTACTGGGTCCTGTCGTAACTCTGTCGGGCTCTGTCGGGCTCTGTCGGGTTCTGTCGGGCTCTGACGGGTTCTGTCGGGCTCTGTCGGGCTCTACTGGGCCCTTTCGGGCCCTGTCGGGCCCTGTCGGGCTCTGTCGGGCTCTGTCGGGCTCTGTCGGGCTCTACTGGGCTCTACTGGGCTCTGTCGGGCTCTGTCGGGTTCTGTCGGGCTCTGTCGGGCTCTGTCGGGCCCTGTCGGGCTCTGTCGGGCTCTGTCGTGCCCTGTCGGGCCCTGTCGGGCTCTGTCGGGCCCTGTCGGGCTCTGTCGGGCTCTGTCGGGCTCTGTCGGGCTCTACTGGGCTCTGTCGGGCCCTGTCGGGCTCTGTCGGGCCCTGTCGGGCTCTGTCGGGCTCTGTCGGGCTCTACTGGGCTCTGTCGGGCTCTGTCGGGCTCTGTCGGGCTCTGTCGGGCTCTACTGGGCCCTGTCGGGCTCTGTCGGGCTCTGTCGGGCTCTTTCGGGCTCTGTCGGGCTCTACTGGGCAATGTCGGGCCCTGTCGGGCTCTGTCGGGCTCTGTCGGGCTCTGTCGGGCTCTACTGGGCCCTGTCGGGCTCTGTCGGGCTCTGTCGGGCCCTGTCGGTCCCTGTCGGGCTCTGTCAGGCTCTGTCGGGCTCTGTCGGGCTCTACTGGGCCCTGTCGGGCCCTGTCGGGCCCTGTCGGGCTCTACTGGGCTCTACTGGGCTCTGTCGGGCTCTGTCGGGCTCTACTGGGCCCTGTCGGGCCCTGTCGGGCTCTGTCGGGCCCTGTCGGGCTCTGTCGGGCTCTGTCGGGCCCTGTCGGGCTCTGTCGGGCTCTGTCGGGCTCTGTCGGGCTCTACTGGGATCTACTTGGCTCTGTCGGGCTCTGTCGGGCTCTACTGGGCCTTGTCGGGCCCTGTCGGGCCCTGTCGGGCTCTGTCGGGCTCTACTGGGCTCTGTCGGGCTCTGTCGGGCTCTGTCGGGTTCTGTCGGGCTCTGTCGGGCTCTGTCGGGCTCTACTGGGCCCTGTCGGGCCCTGTCGGGCCCTGTCGGGCTCTGTCGGGCTCTGTCGGGCTCTGTCGGGCTCTACTGGGCCCTGTCGGGCCCTGTCGGGCTCTGTCGGGCCCTGTCGGGCCCTGTCGGGCCCTGTCGGGCTCTGTCGGGCTCTGTCGGGCTCTACTGGGCCCTGTCGGGCCCTGTCGGGCTCTGTCGGGCTCTACTGGGCCCTGTCGGGCCCTGTCGGGCTCTGTCGGGCTCTGTCGGGCCCTGTCGGGCCCTGTCGGGCCCTGTCGGGCTCTGTCGGGCTCTGTCGGGCTCTGTCGGGCTCTACTGGGTCCTGTCGGACTCTGTCGGGCTCTGTCGGGCTCTGTCGGGCTCTGTCGGGCTCTGACGGGTTCTGTCGGGCTCTGTCGGGCTCTACTGGGCCCTGTCGGGCCCTGTCGGGCCCTGTCGGGCTCTGTCGGGCTCTGTCGGGCTCTACTGGGCTCTACTGGGCTCTACTGGGCTCTGTCGGGCTCTGTCGGGCTCTGTCGGGCCCTGTCGGGCTCTGTCGGGCTCTGTCGTGCCCTGTCGGTCTCTGTCGGGCTCTGTCGGGCCCTGTCGGGCTCTGTCGGGCTCTGTCGGGCTCTGTCGGGCTCTACTGGGCTCTGTCGGGCCCTGTCGGGCTCTGTCGGGCCCTGTCGGGCTCTGTCGGGCTCTGTCGGGCTCTGTCGGGCTCTACTGGGCTCTGTCGGGCTCTGTCGGGCTCTGTCGGGCTCTGTCGGGCTCTACTGGGCCCTGTCGGGCTCTGTCGGGCTCTGTCGGGCTCTGTCGGGCTCTACTGGGCTCTGTCGGGCCCTGTCGGGCTCTGTCGGGCTCTGTCGGGCTCTGTCGGGCTCTGTCGGGCTCTGTCGGGCTCTGTCGGGCTCTGTCGGGCTCTACTGGGCCCTGTCGGGCTCTGTCGGGCTCTGTCGGGCCCTGTCGGTCCCTGTCGGGCTCTGTCAGGCTCTGTCGGGCTCTGTCGGGCTCTACTGGGCCCTGTCGGGCCCTGTCGGGCCCTGTCGGGCTCTACTGGGCTCTACTGGGCTCTGTCGGGCTCTGTCGGGCTCTACTGGGCCCTGTCGGGCCCTGTCGGGCTCTGTCGGGCCCTGTCGGGCTCTGTCGGGCTCTGTCGGGCCCTGTCGGGCTCTGTCGGGCTCTGTCGGGCTCTGTCGGGCTCTACTGGGCTCTACTGGGCTCTGTCGGGCTCTGTCGGGCTCTACTGGGCCTTGTCGGGCCCTGTCGGGCCCTGTCGGGCTCTGTCGGGCTCTACTGGGCTCTGTCGGGCTCTGTCGGGCTCTGTCGGGTTCTGTCGGGCTCTACTGGGCTCTGTCGGGCTCTGTCGGGCTCTGTCGGGCCCTGTGGGGCTCTGTCGGGCTCTGTCGTGCCCTGTCGGGCTCTGTCGGGCTCTGTCGGGCCCTGTCGGGCTCTGTCGGGCCCTGTCGGGCCCTGTCGGGCTCTGTCGGGCTCTGTCGGGCCCTGTCGGGCTCTGTCGGACTCTGTCGGGCTCTGACGGGCTCTACTGGGCCCTGTCGGGCCCTGTCGGGCCCTGTCGGGCTCTGTCGGGCTCTGTCGGGCTCTACTGGGCCCTGTCGGGCCCTGTCGGGCTCTGTCGGGCCCTGTCGGGCCCTGTCGGGCTCTGTCGGGCTCTGTCGGGCTCTACTGGGCCCTGTCGGGCCCTGTCGGGCTCTGTCGGGCCCTGTCGGGCCCTGTCGGGCTCTGTCAGGCTCTGTCGGGCTCTGTCGGGCTCTACTGGGCCCTGTCGGGCCCTGTCGGGCCCTGTCGGGCTCTACTGGGCTCTACTGGGCTCTGTCGGGCTCTTTCGGGCTCTACTGGGCCCTGTCGGGCCCTGTCGGGCTCTGTCGGGCCCTGTCGGGCCCTGTCGGGCTCTGTCGGGCTCTGTCGGGCCCTGTCGGGCTCTGTCGGGCTCTGTCGGGATCTGTCGGGCTCTACTGGGCTCTACTGGGCTCTGTCGGGCTCTGTCGGGCTCTACTGGGCCCTGTCGGGCCCTGTCGGGCTCTGTCGGGCTCTGTCGGGCTCTACTGGGCTCTGTCGGGCTCTGTCGGGCTCTGTCGGGCTCTACTGGGCTCTGTCGGGCTCTGTCGGGCTCTGTCGGGCTCTGTCGGGCTCTACTGGGCCCTGTCGGGCTCTGTCGGGCCCTGTCGGGCGCTGTCGGGCCCTGTCGGGCCCTGTCGGGCCCTGTCGGGCTCTGTCGGGCCCTGTCGGGCTCTGTCGGGCTCTGTCGGGCTCTGTCGGGCTCTACTGGGCTCTGTCGGGCTCTGTCGGGCTCTGTCGGGCTCTACTGGGCCCTGTCAGGCTCTGTCGGGCTCTGTCGGGCTCTGTCGGGCCCTGTCGGGCTCTGTCGGGCTCTACTGGGCTCTGTCGGGCCCTGTCGGGCTCTGTCGGGCCCTGTCGGGCTCTGTCGGGCTCTGTCGGGCTCTACTGGGCTCTACTGGGCCCTGTCGGGCTCTGTCGGGCTCTGTCGGGCCCTGTCGGGCTCTGTCGGGCTCTGTCGGGCTCTGTCGGGCCCTGTCGGGCTCTGTCGGGCTCTGTCGGGCCCTGTCGGGCCCTGTCGCGCTCTGTCGGGCTCTGTCGGGCCCTGTCGGGCTCTGTCGGGCTCTGTCGGGCTCTGTCAGGCTCTGTCGGGCTCTACTGGGCCCTGTCGGGCTCTGTCGGGCTCTGTCGGGCTCTGTCGGGCCCTGTCGGGCTCTGTCGGGCTCTGTCGGGCTCTGTCGGGCTCTACTGGGCCCTGTCGGGCGCTGTCGGGCTCTGTCGGGCTCTGTCGGGCCCTGTCGGGCTCTGTCGGGCTCTGTCGGGCTCTGTCGGGCTCTACTGGGCCCTGTCGGGTTCTGTCGGGCTCTGTCGGGCTCTGTCGGGCTCTACTGGGCCCTGTCGGGCCCTGTCGGGCCCTGTCGGGCTCTGTCGGGCTCTGTCGGGCTCTGTCGGGCTCTACTGGGCCCTGTCGGGTTCTGTCGGGCTCTGTCGGGCTCTGTCGGGCTCTACTGGGCTCTGTCGGGCTCTGTCGGGCCCTGTCGGGCTCTGTCGGGCTCTGTCGGGCTCTGTCGGGCTCTACTGGGCCCTGTCGGGCGCTGTCGGGCTCTGTCGGGCTCTGTCGGGCCCTGTCGGGCCCTGTCGGGCTCTGTCGGGCTCTGTCGGGCTCTACTGGGCCCTGTCGGGTTCTGTCGGGCTCTGTCGGGCTCTGTCGGGCTCTACTGGGCCCTGTCGGGCTCTGTCGGGCTCTGTCGGGCTCTGTCGGGCCCTGTCGGGCTCTGTCGGGCTCTGTCGGGCTCTGTCGGGCTCTGTCGGGCCCTCTCGGTCTCTGTCGGGCTCTACTGGGCCCTGTCGGGCCCTGTCGGGCTCTGTCGGGCCCTCTCGGGCTCTGTCGGGCTCTACTGGGCCCTGTCGGGCCCTGTCGGGCTCTGTCGGGCTCTGTCGGGCCCTGTCGGGCCCTGTCGGGCTCTGTCGGGCTCTGTCGGGCTCTACTGGGCCTTGTCGGGCCCTGTCGGGCCCTGTCGGGCTCTGTCGGGCTCTACTGGGCTCTGTCGGGCTCTGTCGGGCTCTGTCGGGTTCTGTCGGGCTCTACTGGGCTCTGTCGGGCTCTGTCGGGCTCTGTCGGGCCCTGTGGGGCTCTGTCGGGCTCTGTCGTGCCCTGTCGGGCTCTGTCGGGCTCTGTCGGGCCCTGTCGGGCTCTGTCGGGCCCTGTCGGGCCCTGTCGGGCTCTGTCGGGCTCTGTCGGGCCCTGTCGGGCTCTGTCGGACTCTGTCGGGCTCTGACGGGCTCTACTGGGCCCTGTCGGGCCCTGTCGGGCCCTGTCGGGCTCTGTCGGGCTCTGTCGGGCTCTACTGGGCCCTGTCGGGCCCTGTCGGGCTCTGTCGGGCCCTGTCGGGCCCTGTCGGGCTCTGTCGGGCTCTGTCGGGCTCTACTGGGCCCTGTCGGGCCCTGTCGGGCTCTGTCGGGCCCTGTCGGGCCCTGTCGGGCTCTGTCAGGCTCTGTCGGGCTCTGTCGGGCTCTACTGGGCCCTGTCGGGCCCTGTCGGGCCCTGTCGGGCTCTACTGGGCTCTACTGGGCTCTGTCGGGCTCTTTCGGGCTCTACTGGGCCCTGTCGGGCCCTGTCGGGCTCTGTCGGGCTCTGTCGGGCCCTGTCGGGCCCTGTCGGGCTCTGTCGGGCTCTGTCGGGCCCTGTCGGGCTCTGTCGGGCTCTGTCGGGATCTGTCGGGCTCTACTGGGCTCTACTGGGCTCTGTCGGGCTCTGTCGGGCTCTACTGGGCCCTGTCGGGCCCTGTCGGGCTCTGTCGGGCTCTGTCGGGCTCTACTGGGCTCTGTCGGGCTCTGTCGGGCTCTGTCGGGCTCTACTGGGCTCTGTCGGGCTCTGTCGGGCTCTGTCGGGCTCTGTCGGGCTCTACTGGGCCCTGTCGGGCTCTGTCGGGCCCTGTCGGGCGCTGTCGGGCTCTGTCGGGCCCTGTCGGGCCCTGTCGGGCTCTGTCGGGCCCTGTCGGGCTCTGTCGGGCTCTGTCGGGCTCTGTCGGGCTCTACTGGGCTCTGTCAGGCTCTGTCGGGCTCTGTCGGGCTCTACTGGGCCCTGTCAGGCTCTGTCGGGCTCTGTCGGGCTCTGTCGGGCCCTGTCGGGCTCTGTCGGGCTCTACTGGGCTCTGTCGGGCCCTGTCGGGCTCTGTCGGGCCCTGTCGGGCTCTGTCGGGCTCTGTCGGGCTCTACTGGGCTCTACTGGGCCCTGTCGGGCTCTGTCGGGCTCTGTCGGGCCCTGTCGGGCTCTGTCGGGCTCTGTCGGGCTCTGTCGGGCCCTGTCGGGCTCTGTCGGGCTCTGTCGGGCCCTGTCGGGCCCTGTCGCGCTCTGTCGGGCTCTGTCGGGCCCTGTCGGGCTCTGTCGGGCTCTGTCGGGCTCTGTCAGGCTCTGTCGGGCTCTACTGGGCCCTGTCGGGCTCTGTCGGGCTCTGTCGGGCTCTGTCGGGCTCTGTCGGGCTCTGTCGGGCTCTGTCGGGCTCTGTCGGGCTCTACTGGGCCCTGTCGGGCGCTGTCGGGCTCTGTCGGGCTCTGTCGGGCCCTGTCGGGCTCTGTCGGGCTCTGTCGGGCTCTACTGGGCCCTGTCGGGTTCTGTCGGGCTCTGTCGGGCTCTGTCGGGCTCTACTGGGCCCTGTCGGGCCCTGTCGGGCTCTGTCGGGCTCTGTCGGGCTCTGTCGGGCTCTACTGGGCCCTGTCGGGTTCTGTCGGGCTCTGTCGGGCTCTGTCGGGCTCTACTGGGCTCTGTCGGGCTCTGTCGGGCCCTGTCGGGCTCTGTCGGGCTCTGTCGGGCTCTGTCGGGCTCTACTGGGCCCTGTCGGGCGCTGTCGGCTCTGTCGGGCTCTGTCGGGCCCTGTCGGGCTCTGTCGGGCTCTGTCGGGCTCTACTGGGCCCTGTCGGGTTCTGTCGGGCTCTGTCGGGCTCTGTCGGGCTCTACTGGGCCCTGTCGGGCTCTGTCGGGCTCTGTCGGGCTCTGTCGGGCCCTGTCGGGCTCTGTCGGGCTCTGTCGGGCTCTGTCGGGCTCTGTCGGGCCCTCTCGGTCTCTGTCGGGCTCTACTGGGCCCTGTCGGGCCCTGTCGGGCTCTGTCGGGCCCTCTCGGGCTCTGTCGGGCTCTACTGGGCCCTGTCGGGCCCTGTCGGGCTCTGTCGGGCTCTGTCGGGCCTGTCGGGCCCTGTCGGGCTCTGTCGGGCTCTGTCGGGCTCTGTCGGGCTCTACTGGGTCCTGTCGGACTCTATCGGGCTCTGTCGGGCTCTGTCGGGCTCTGTCGGGCTCTGACGGGTTCTGTCGGGCTCTGTCGGGCTCTACTGGGCCCTGTCGGGCCCTGTCGGGCCCTGTCGGGCTCTGTCGGGCTCTGTCGGGCTCTGTCGGGCTCTACTGGGCTCTACTGGGCTCTGTCGGGCTCTGTCGGGTTCTGTCGGGCCCTGTCGGGCTCTGTCGGGCCCTGTCGGGCTCTGTCGGGCTCTGTCGGGCTCTGTCGGGCTCTGTCGGGCTCTGTCGGGCCCTGTCGGGCCCTGTCGGGCTCTGTCGGGCTCTGTCGGGCTCTGTCGGGCTCTGTCGGGCTCTACTGGGCTCTGTCGGGCCCTGTCGGGCTCTGTCGGGCCCTGTCGGGCTCTGTCGGGCTCTGTCGGGCTCTGTCGGGCTCTACTGGGCTCTGTCGGGCTCTGTCGGGCTCTGTCGGGCTCTGTCGGGCTCTACTGGGCCCTGTCGGGCTCTGTCGGGCTCTGTCGGGCTCTGTCGGGCTCTGTCGGGCTCTACTGGGCAATGTCGGGCCCTGTCGGGCTCTGTCGGGCTCTGTCGGGCTCTGTCGGGCTCTACTGGGCCCTGTCGTTCTCTGTCGGGCTCTGTCGGGCCCTGTCGGTCCCTGTCGGGCTCTGTCAGGCTCTGTCGGGCTCTGTCGGGCTCTACTGGGCCCTGTCGGGCCCTGTCGGGCCCTGTCGGGCTCTACTGGGCTCTACTGGGCTCTGTCGGGCTCTGTCGGGCTCTACTGGGCCCTGTCGGGCCCTGTCGGGCTCTGTCGGGCCCTATCGGGCTCTGTCGGGCTCTGTCGGGCCCTGTCGGGCTCTGTCGGGCTCTGTCGGGCTCTGTCGGGCTCTACTGGGCTCTACTGGGCTCTGTCGGGCTCTGTCGGGCTCTACTGGGCCTTGTCGGGCCCTGTCGGGCCCTGTCGGGCTCTGTCGGGCTCTACTGGGCTCTGTCGGGATCTGTCGGGGTCTGTCAGGCTCTGTCGGGCTCTACTGGGCCCTGTCGGGCTCTGTCGGGCTCTGTCGGGCTCTGTCGGGCTCTGTCGGGCCCTGTCGGGCTCTGTCGGGCCCTGTCGGGCCCTGTCGGGCTCTGTCGGGCTCTGTCGGGCCCTGTCGGGCTCTGTCGGGCTCTGTCGGGCTCTACTGGGCCCTGTCGGGCTCTGTCGGGCTCTGTCGGGCCCTGTCGGGCTCTGTCGGGCTCTGTCGGGCTCTGTCGGGCTCTACTGGGCCCTGTCGGGCGCTGTCGGGCTCTGTCGGGCTCTGTCGGGCCCTGTCGGGCTCTGTCGGGCTCTGTCGGGCTCTGTCGGGCTCTACTGGGCCCTGTCGGGTTCTGTCGGGCTCTGTCGGGCTCTGTCGGGCTCTACTGGGCCCTGTCGGGCCCTGTCGGGCTCTGTCGGGCTCTGTCGGGCTCACTAGGCCCTGTCGGGCCCTGTCGGGCTCTGTCGGGCTCTGTCGGGCTCTGTCGGGCCCTCTCGGGCTCTGTCGGGCTCTACTGGGCCCTGTCGGGCCCTGTCGGGCTCTGTCGGGCTCTGTCGGGCCCTGTCGGGCCCTGTCGGGCCCTGTCGGGCTCTGTCGGGCTCTGTCGGGCTCTACTGGGCTCTACTGGGCTCTGTCGGGTTCTGTCGGGCTCTGTCGGGCTCTGTCGGGCTCTGTCGGGCCCTGTCGGGCTCTGTCGGGCTCTGTCGTGCCCTGTCGGGCTCTGTCGGGCTCTGTCGGGCCCTGTCGGGCTCTGTCGGGCCCTGTCGGGCTCTGTCGGGCTCTGTCGGGCTCTGTCGGGCTCTGTCGGGCTCTGTCGGGCTCTACTGGGCCCTGTCAGGCTCTGTCGGGCTCTGTCGGGCTCTGTCGGGCCCTGTCGGGCTCTGTCGGGCTCTACTGGGCTCTGTCGGGCCCTGTCGGGCTCTGTCGGGCCCCTGTCGGGCTCTGTCGGGCTCTGTCGGGCTCTACTGGGCTCTACTGGGCCCTGTCGGGCTCTGTCGGGCTCTGTCGGGCCCTGTCGGGCTCTGTCGGGCTCTGTCGGGCTCTGTCGGGCCCTGTCGGGCTCTGTCGGGCCCTGTCGGGCCCTGTCGCGCTCTGTCGGGCTCTGTCGGGCCCTGTCGGGCTCTGTCGGGCTCTGTCGGGCTCTGTCAGGCTCTGTCAGGCTCTGTCGGGCTCTACTGGGCCCTGTCGGGCTCTGTCGGGCTCTGTCGGGCTCTGTCGGGCCCTGTCGGGCTCTGTCGGGCTCTGTCGGGCTCTACTGGGCCCTGTCGGGCGCTGTCGGGCTCTGTCGGGCTCTGTCGGGCCCTGTCGGGCTCTGTCGGGCTCTGTCGGGCTCTGTCGGGCTCTACTGGGCCCTGTCGGGTTCTGTCGGGCTCTGTCGGGCTCTGTCGGGCTCTACTGGGCCCTGTCGGGCCCTGTCGGGCTCTGTCGGGCTCTGTCGGGCTCTGTCGGGCTCTACTGGGCCCTGTCGGGTTCTGTCGGGCTCTGTCGGGCTCTGTCGGGCTCTACTGGGCTCTGTCGGGCTCTGTCGGGCCCTGTCGGGCTCTGTCGGGCTCTGTCGGGCTCTGTCGGGCTCTACTGGGCCCTGTCGGGCGCTGTCGGGCTCTGTCGGGCTCTGTCGGGCCCTGTCGGGCTCTGTCGGGCTCTGTCGGGCTCTACTGGGCCCTGTCGGGTTCTGTCGGGCTCTGTCGGGCTCTGTCGGGCTCTACTGGGCCCTGTCGGGCTCTGTCGGGCTCTGTCGGGCTCTGTCGGGCCCTGTCGGGCTCTGTCGGGCTCTGTCGGGCTCTGTCGGGCTCTGTCGGGCCCTCTCGGTCTCTGTCGGGCTCTACTGGGCCCTGTCGGGCCCTGTCGGGCTCTGTCGGGCCCTCTCGGGCTCTGTCGGGCTCTACTGGGCCCTGTCGGGCCCTGTCGGGCTCTGTCGGGCTCTGTCGGGCCCTGTCGGGCCTGTCGGGCTGTCGGGCTCTGTCGGGCTCTGTCGGGCTCTACTGGGTCCTGTCGGACTCTATCGGGCTCTGTCGGGCTCTGTCGTCGGGCTCTGACGGGTTCTGTCGGGCTCTGTCGGGCTCTACTGGGCCCTGTCGGGCCCTGTCGGGCCCTGTCGGGCTCTGTCGGGCTCTGTCGGGCTCTGTCGGGCTCTACTGGGCTCTACTGGGCTCTGTCGGGCTCTGTCGGGTTCTGTCGGGCTCTGTCGGGCTCTGTCGGGCTCTGTCGGGCCCTGTCGGGCTCTGTCGGGCTCTGTCGTGCCCTGTCGGGCTCTGTCGGGCTCTGTCGGGCCCTGTCGGGCCCTGTCGGGCTCTGTCGGGCTCTGTCGGGCTCTGTCGGGCTCTGTCGGGCTCTACTGGGGCTCTGTCGGGCCTGTCGGGCTCTGTCGGGCCCTGTCGGGCTCTGTCGGCTCTGTCGGGCTCTGTCGGGCTCTACTGGGCTCTGTCGGGCTCTGTCGGGCTCTGTCGGGCTCTGTCGGGCTCTACTGGGCCCTGTCGGGCTCTGTCGGGCTCTGTCGGGCTCTGTCGGCTCTGTCGGGCTTTACTGGGCAATGTCGGGCCCTGTCGGGCTCTGTCGGGCTCTGTCGGGCTCTGTCCGGGCTCTACTGGGCCCTGTCGTTCTCTGTCGGGCCCTGTCGGGCCCTGTCGGTCCCTGTCGGGCTCTGTCAGGCTCTGTCGGGCTCTGTCGGGCTCTACTGGGCCCTGTCGGGCCCTGTCGGCCCTGTCGGGCTCTACTGGGCTCTACTGGGCTCTGTCGGGCTCTGTCGGGCTCTACTGGGCCCTGTCGGGCCCTGTCGGGCTCTGTCGGGCCCTATCGGGCTCTGTCGGGCCCTGTCGGGCCCTGTCGGGCTCTGTCGGGCTCTGTCGGGCTCTGTCGGCTCTACTGGGCTCTACTGGGCTCTGTCGGGCTCTGTCGGGCTCTACTGGGCCTTGTCGGGCCCTGTCCGGGCCCTGTCCGGGCTCTGTCGGGCTCTGTCGGGCTCTGTCAGGCTCTGTCGGGCTCTACTGGGCCCTGTCGGGCTCTGTCGGGCTCTGTCGGGCTCTGTCGGGCTCTGTCGGGCTCTGTCGGGCCCTGTCGGGCTCTGTCGGGCCCTGTCGGGCCCTGTCGGGCTCTGTCGGGCTCTGTCGGGCCCTGTCGGGCTCTGTCGGGCTCTGTCGGGCTCTACTGGGCCCTGTCGGGCTCTGTCGGGCTCTGTCGGGCCCTGTCGGGCTCTGTCGGGCTCTGTCGGGCTCTGTCGGGCTCTACTGGGCCCTGTCCGGGCGCTGTCGGGCTCTGTCGGGCTCTGTCGGGCCCTGTCGGGCTCTGTCGGGCTCTGTCGGGCTCTGTCCGGGCTCTACTGGGCCCTGTCGGGTTCTGTCGGGCTCTGTCGGGCTCTGTCGGGGCTCTACTGGGCCCTGTCGGGCCCTGTCGGGCTCTGTCGGGCTCTGTCGGGCTCTGTCGGGCCCTGTCGGGCTCTGTCGGGCTCTGTCGGGCTCTGTCGGGCCCTCTCGGGCTCTGTCGGGCTCTACTGGGCCCTGTCGGGCCCTGTCGGGCTCTGTCGGGCTCTGTCGGGCCCTGTCGGGCCCTGTCGGGCTCTGTCGGGCTCTGTCGGGCTCTGTCGGGCTCTACTGGGCTCTACTGGGCCCTGTCGGGCTCTGTCGGGCTCTGTCGGGCTCTGTCGGGCCCTGTCGGGCCCTGTCGGGCTCTGTCGGGCTCTGTCGGGCCCTGTCGGGCCCTGTCGGGCTCTGTCGGGCTCTGTCGTGCCCTGTCGGGCTCTGTCGGGCTCTGGTCGGGCCCTGTCGGGCTCTGTCGGGCCCTGTCGGGCTCTGTCGGGCCCTGTCGGGCTCTGTCGGGCTCTGTCGGGCTCTGTCGGGATCTTCTGGGCTCTGTCGGGCCCTGTCGGGCTCTGTCGGGCCCTGTCGGGTTCTGTCGGGCTCTGTCGGGCTCTGTCGGGCTCTACTGGGCTCTGTCGGGCTCTGTCGGGCTCTGTCGGGCTCTGTCGGGCTCTACTTGGCCCTGTCGGCCTCTGTCGGGCTCTGTCGGGCCCTGTCGGGCCCTGTCGGGCTCTGTCGGGCTCTGTCGGGCTCTGTCGGGCTCTACTGGGCCCTGGCCGGCTCTGTCGGGCTCTGTCGGGCTCTGTCCGGGCTCTGTCGGGCCCTGTCGGCTCTGTCGGGCTCTACTGGGCTCTGTCGGGCTCTGTCGGGCCTGTCTGGCTCTGTCGGGCTCTGTCGGGGCCCTGTCGGGCGCTGTCGGGCTCTGTCGGGCTCTGTCGGGCCCTGTCGGGGCTCTGTCGGGCTCTGTCGGGCTCTGTCGGGCTCTACTGGGCCCTGTCGGGTTCTGTCGGGCTCTGTCGGGCTCTGTCGGGGCTCTACTGGGCCCTGTCGGGCTCTGTCGGGCTCTGTCGGGCTCTGTCGGGCTCTGTCGGGCCCTGTCGGTCTCTGTCGGGTTCTGTCGGGCTCTGTCGGGCTCTACTGGGCCCTGTCGGGCTCTGTCGGGCTCTGTCGGGCCCTGTCGGGCTCTGTCGGGCCCTGTCGGGCTCTGTCGGGCTCTGTCGGGCTCTGTCGGGCTCTGTCGGGCTCTGTCGGGCTCTACTGGGCCCTGTCGGGCTCTGTCGGGCTCTGTCGGGCCCTGTCGGGCTCTGTCGGGCTCTGTCGGGCTCTGTCGGGCTCTACTGGGCCCTGTCGGGCCCTGTCGGGCCCTGTCGGGCTCTGTCGGGCTCTGTCGGGGCTCTACTGGGCTCTGTCGGGCTCTGTCGGGCTCTGTCGGGCCCTGTCGGACTCTGTCGGGCTCTGTCGGGCCCTGTCGGGCCCTGTCGGGCTCTGTCGGGCTCTGTCGGGCTCTACTGGGCCCTGTCGGGCTCTGTCGGGCTCTGTCCGGGCTCTGTCGGGCTCTGTCGGGCCCTGTCGGGCTCTGTCGGGCCCTGTCGGGACGTGTCGGGCTCTGTCGGGCCCTGTCGGGGCCCTGTCGGGCTCTGTCGGCTCTGTCGGGCTCTACTGGGCCCTGTCGGGCTCTGTCGGGCCCTGTCGGCCCTGTCGGGCTCTGTCAGGCTCTGTCGGCTCTGTCGGGCTCTACTGGGCCCTTTCGGGCCCTGTCGGGCCCTGTCGGGCTCTACTGGGCTCTACTGGGCTCTGTCGGGCTCTTTCGGGCTCTACTGGGCCCTGTCGGGCCCCTGTCGGGCTCTGTCGGGCCCTGTCGGGCCCTGTCGGGCTCTGTCGGGCTCTGTCGGGCCCTGTCGGGCTCTGTCGGGCTCTGTCGGGCTCTGTCGGGCTCTTACTGGGCTCTACTGGGGCTCTGTCGGGCTCTGTCGGGCTCTACTGGGCCCCTGTCGGGCCCTGTCGGGCCCTGTCGGGCTCTGTCGGCCTCTACTGGGCTCTGTCGGGCTCTGTCGGGCTCTGTCGGGCTCTACTGGGCTCTGTCGGGCTCTGTCGGGCTCTGTCGGGCTCTACTGGGCCCTGTCGGGCTCTGTCGGGCCCTGTCGGGCGCTGTCGGGCTCTGTCGGGCCTGTCGGGCCCTGTCGGGCTCTGTCGGGCCCTGTCGGGCTCTGTCGGGCTCTGTCGGGCTCTGTCGGGCTCTACTGGGCTCTGTCGGGCTCTGTCGGGCTCTGTCGGGCTCTGTCGGGCTCTACTGGGCTCTGTCGGGCTCTGTCGGGCTCTGTCGGGCCCTGTCGGGCTCTGTTGGGCTTCTACTGGGCTCTGTCGGGCCCTGTCGGGCTCTGTCGGGCCCTGTCCTGGCTCTGTCGGGCTCTGTCGGGCTCTACTGGGCTCTGTCGGGCTCTGTCGGGCTCTACTGGGCCCTGTCGGGCTCTGTCGGGCTCTGTCGGGCCCTGTCGGGCTCTGTCGGGCCCTGTCGGGCCCTGTCGGGCTCTGTCGGGCTCTGTCGGGCCCTGTCGGGCTCTGTCGGGCTCTGTCAGGCTCTGTCGGGCTCTACTGGGCCCTGTCGGGCTCTGTCGGGCTCTGTCGGGCTCTGTCGGGCCCTGTCGGGCTCTGTCGGGCTCTGTCGGGCTCTGTCGGGCTCTACTGGGCCCTGTCGGGCGCTGTCGGGCTCTGTCGGGCCCTGTCGGGCTCTGTCGGGCTCTGTCGGGCTCTGTCGTGCCCTCTCGGGCTCTGTCGGGGCTCTACTGGGCCTGTCGGGCCCTGTCGGGCTCTGTCGGGCTCTGTCGGGCCCTGTCGGGCCCTGTCGGGCCTCTGTCGGGCTCTGTCGGGCTCTACTGGGTCCTGTCGGACTCTGTCGGGCTCTGTCGGGCTTCTGTCGGGCTCTGTCGGGCTACTGACGGGTTCTGTCGGGCTCTGTCGGGCTCTACTGGGCCCTGTCGGGCCCTGTCGGGCCCTGTCGGGCTCTGTCGGGCTCTGTCGGGCTCTGTCGGGCTCTACTGGGCTCTACTGGGCTCTATCGGGCTCTGTCGGGTTCTGTCGGGCTCTGTCGGGCTCTGTCGGGCCCTGTCGGGCTCTGTCGGGCTCTGTCGTGCCCTGTCGGGCTCTGTCGGCCTCTGTCGGGCCCTGTCGGGCTCTGTCGGGCCCTGTCGGGCTCTGTCGGGCTCTGTCGGGCTCTGTCGGGCTCTGTCGGGCTCTACTGGGCTCTGTCGCGCCCTGTCGGGCTCTGTCGGGCCCTGTCGGGCTCTGTCGGTCTCTGTCGGGCTCTGTCGGGCTCTACTGGGCTCTGTCGGGCTCTGTCGGGCTCTGTCGGGCTCTACTGGGCCCTGTCGGGCTCTGTCGGGCCCTGTCGGGCCCTGTCGGGCCCTGTCGGGCTCTGTCGGGCTCTGTCGGGCTCTGTCGGGCTCTACTGGGCCCTGTCGGGCTCTGTCGGGCTCTGTCGGGCTCTGTCGGGCTCTGTCGGGCCCTGTCGGGCTCTGTCGGGCTCTACTGGGCTCTGTTGGGCTCTGTCGGGCCCTGTCGGGCTCTGTCGGGCTCTGTCGGGCTCTGTCGGGCTCTACTGGGCCCTGTCGGGCGCTGTCGGGCTCTGTCGGGCTCTGTCGGGCCCTGTCGGGCTCTGTCGGGCTCTGTCGGGCTCTGTCGGGCTCTACTGGGCCCTGTCGGGTTCTGTCGGGCTCTGTCGGGCTCTGTCGGGCTCTACTGGGCCCTGTCGGGCCCTGTCGGGCTCTGTCGGGCTCTGTCGGGCCCTGTCGGGCTCTGTCGGGCTCTTTCGGGCTCTGTCGGGCTCTACTGGGCCCTGTCGGGCTCTGTCGGGCTCTGTCGGGCTCTGTCGGGCCCTGTCGGGCTCTGTCGGGCCCTGTCGGGCTCTGTCGGGCTCTGTCGGGCTCTGTCGGGCCCTGTCGGGCTCTGTCGGGCTCTACTGGGCTCTGTCGGGCCCTGTCGGGCTCTGTCGGGCCCTGTCGGGCTCTGTCGGGCTCTGTCGGGCTCTGTCGGGCTCTACTGGGCTCTGTCGGGCTCTGTCGGGCTCTGTCGGGCTCTGTCGGGCTCTACTGGGCTCTACTGGGCTCTGTCGGGCTCTGTCGGGTTCTGTCGGGCTCTGTCGGGCCCTGTCGGGCTCTGTCGGGCTCTGTCGGGCTCTGTCGGGCTCTGTCGTGCCCTGTCGGGCTCTGTCGGGCCCTGTCGGGCCCTGTCGGGCTCTGTCGGGCTCTGTCGGGCTCTGTCGGGCTCTACTGGGCTCTGTCGGGCCCTGTCGGGCTCTGTCGGGACCTGTCAGGCTCTGTCGGGCTCTGTCGGGCTCTACTGGGCTCTGTCGGGCTCTGTCGGGCTCTGTCGGGCTCTACTGGGCCCTGTCGGGCTCTGTCGGGCTCTGTCGGGCTCTGTCGGGCTCTACTGGGCTCTGTCGGGCCCTGTCGGGCTCTGTCGGGCCCTGTCGGGCTCTGTCGGGCTCTGTCGGGCTCTGTCGGGCTCTACTGGGCTCTGTCGGGCTCTGTCGGGCTCTATCGGGCTCTGTCGGGCTCTACTGGGCTCTACTGGGTTCTGTCGGGCTCTGTCGGGTTCTGTCGGGCTCTGTCGGGCTCTGTCGGGCTCTGTCGGGCCCTGTCGGGCTCTGTCGGGCTCTGTCGTGCCCTGTCGGGCTCTGTCGGGCTCTGTCGGGCCCTGTCGGGCTCTGTCGGGCTCTGTCGGGCTCTACTGGGCTCTGTCGGGCCCTGTCGGGCTGTGTCGGGCCCTGTCGGGCTCTGTCGGGCTCTGTCGGGCTCTGTCGGGCTCTACTGGGCTCTGTCGGGCTCTGTCGGGCTCTGTCGGGCTCTACTGGGCCCTGTCGGGCTCTGTCGGGCTCTGTCGGGCTCTGTCGGGCTCTGTCGGGCTCTGTCGGGCTCTACTGGGCAATGTCGGGCCCTGTCGGGCTCTGTCGGGCTCTGTCGGGCTCTGTCGGGCTCTACTGGGCCCTGTCGGGCTCTGTCGGGCTCTGTCGGGCCCTGTCGGTCCCTGTCGGGCTCTGTCAGACTCTGTCGGGCTCTGTCGGGCTCTACTGGGCCCTGTCGGGCCCTGTCGGGCCCTGTCGGGCTCTACTGGGCTCTACTGGGCTCTGTCGGGCTCTGTCGGGCTCTACTGGGCCCTGTCGGGCCCTGTCGGGCTCTGTCGGGCCCTGTCGGGCTCTGTCGGGCTCTGACGGGCCCTGTCGGGCTCTGTCGGGCTCTGTCGGGCTCTGTCGGGCTCTACTGGGCTCTACTGGGCTCTGTCGGGCTCTGTCGGGCTCTGTCGGGTTCTGTCGGGCTCTACTGGGCTCTGTCGGGCTCTGTCGGGCTCTGTCGGGTTCTGTCGGGCTCTACTGGGCTCTGTCGGGCTCTGTCGGGCTCTGTCGGGTTCTGTCGGGCTCTACTGGGCTCTGTCGGGCTCTGTCGTGCCCTGTCGGGCTCTGTCGGGCTCTGTCGTGCCCTGTCGGGCTCTGTCGGGCCCTGTCGGGCTCTGTCGGGCCCTGTCGGGCCCTGTCGGGCTCTGTCGGGCTCTGTCGGGCCCTGTCGGGCTCTGTCGGACTCTGTCGGGCTCTGTCGGGCTCTACTGGGCCCTGTCGGGCCCTGTCGGGCCCGGTCGGGCTCTGTCGGGCTCTGTCGGGCTCTGTCGGGCTCTACTGGGCCCTGTCGGGCCCTGTCGGGCTCTGTCGGGCTCTGTCGGGCCCTGTCGGGCCCTGTCGGGCTCTGTCGGGCTCTGTCGGGCTCTACTGGGCCCTGTCGGGCCCTGTCGGGCTCTGTCGGGCTCTGTCGGGCCCTGTCGGGCTCTGTCGGGCTCTGTCGGGCCCTATCGGGCCCTGTCGGGCCCTGTCGGGCTCTGTCGGGCTCTGTCGGGCTCTACTGGGCCCTGTCGGGCTCTGTCGGGCTCTGTCGGGCCCTGTCGGGCTCTGTCGGGCTCTGTCGGGCTCTGTCGGGCTCTACTGGGCCCTGTCGGGCCCTGTCGGGCCCTGTCGGGCTCTGTCGGGCTCTGTCGGGCTCTACTGGGCTCTGTCGGGCCCTGTCGGGCCCTGTCGGGCTCTGTCGGGCTCTGTCGGGCTCTACTGGGCCCTGTCGGGCTCTGTCGGGCTCTGTCGGGCTCTGTCGGGCTCTGTCGGGCCCTGTCGGGCTCTGTCGGGCCCTGTCGGGACCTGTCGGGCTCTGTCGGGCCCTGTCGGGCCCTGTCGGGCTCTGTCGGGCTCTGTCGGGCTCTACTGGGCCCTGTCGGGCTCTGTCGGGCTCTGTCGGGCCCTGTCGGGCCCTGTCGGGCTCTGTCAGGCTCTGTCGGGCTCTGTCGGGCTCTACTGGGCCCTTTCGGGCCCTGTCGGGCCCTGTCGGGCTCTACTGGGCTCTATTGGGCTCTGTCGGGCTCTTTCGGGCTCTACTGGGCCCTGTCGGGCCCTGTCGGGCTCTGTCGGGCCCTGTCGGGCCCTGTCGGGCTCTGTCGGGCTCTGTCGGGCCCTGTCGGGCTCTGTCGGGCTCTGTCGGGCTCTGTCGGACTCTACTGGGCTCTACTGGGCTCTGTCGGGCTCTGTCGGGCTCTACTGGGCCCTGTCGGGCCCTGTCGGGCTCTGTCGGGCTCTGTCGGGCTCTACTGGGCTCTGTCGGGCTCTGTCGGGCTCTGTCGGGCTCTACTGGGCTCTGTCGGGCTCTGTCGGGCTCTGTCGGGCTCTACTGGGCCCTATCGGGCTCTGTCGGGCCCTGTCGGGCGCTGTCGGGCTCTGTCGGGCCCTGTCGGGCCCTGTCGGGCTCTGTCGGGCCCTGTCGGGCTCTGTCGGGCTCTGTCGGGCTCTGTCGGGCTCTACTGGGCTCTGTCGGGCTCTGTCGGGCTCTGTCGGGCTCTGTCGGGCTCTACTGGGCTCTGTCGGGCTCTGTTGGGCTCTGTCGGGCCCTGTCGGGCTCTGTCGGGCTCTGTCGGGCCCTGTCGGGCTCTGTCGGGCTCTGTCGGGCTCTGTCGGGCCCTGTCGGGCTCTGTCGGGCTCTACTGGGCTCTGTCGGGCTCTGTCGGGCTCTACTGGGCTCTGTCGGGCTCTGTCGGGCCCTGTCGGGCCCTGTCGGGCTCTGTCGGGCCCTGTCGGGCTCTGTCGGGCTCTGTCGGGCTCTGTCGGGCCCTGTCGGGCTCTGTCGGACTCTGTCGGGCTCTGTCGGGCTCTACTGGGCCCTGTCGGGCCCGGTCGGGCTCTGTCGGGCTCTGTCGGGCTCTGTCGGGCTCTACTGGGCCCTGTCGGGCCCTGTCGGGCTCTGTCGGGCTCTGTCGGGCCCTGTCGGGCCCTGTCGGGCTCTGTCGGGCTCTGTCGGGCTCTACTGGGCCCTGTCGGGCCCTGTCGGGCTCTGTCGGGCTCTGTCGGGCCCTGTCGGGCTCTGTCGGGCCCTGTCGGGCCCTGTCGGGCTCTGTCGGGCTCTGTCGGGCTCTGTCGGGCTCTGTCGGGCTCTACTGGGCAATGTCGGGCTCTGTCGGGCTCTGTCGGGCCCTGTCGGGCTCTGTCGGGCTCTGTCGTGCTCTGTCGGGCTCTACTGGGCCCTGTCGGGCCCTGTCGGGCCCTGTCGGGCTCTGTCGGGCTCTGTCGGGCTCTACTGGGCTCTGTCGGGCCCTGTCGGGCCCTGTCGGGCTCTGTCGGGCTCTGTCGGGCCCTGTCGGGCCCTGTCGGGCTCTGTCGGGCTCTGTCGGGCTCTACTGGGCCCTGTCGGGCTCTGTCGGGCTCTGTCGGGCTCTGTCGGGCTCTGTCGGGCCCTGTCGGGCTCTGTCGGGCCCTGTCGGGACCTGTCGGGCCCTGTCGGGCCCTGTCGGGCCCTGTCGGGCCCTGTCGGGCTCTGTCGGGCTCTGTCGGGCTCTACTGGGCCCTGTCGGGCTCTGTCGGGCTCTGTCGGGCCCTGTCGGGCCCTGTCGGGCTCTGTCAGGCTCTGTCGGGCTCTGTCGGTCTCTACTGGGCCCTTTCGGGCCCTGTCGGGCCCTGTCGTGCTCTACTGGGCTCTACTGGGCTCTGTCGGGCTCTTTCGGGCTCTACTGGGCCCTGTCGGGCCCTGTCGGGCTCTGTCGGGCCCTGTCGGGCTCTGTCGGGCTCTGTCGGGCCCTGTCGGGCTCTGTCGGGCTCTGTCGGGCTCTGTCGGGCTCTACTGGGCTCTACTGGGCTCTGTCGGGCTCTGTCGGGCTCTACTGGGCCCTGTCGGGCCCTGTCGGGCCCTGTCGGGCTCTGTCGGGCTCTACTTGGCTCTGTCGGGCTCTGTCGGGCTCTGTCGGGCTCTACTGGGCTCTGTCGGGCTCTGTCGGGCTCTGTCGGGCTCTACTGGGCCCTGTCGGGCTCTGTCGGGCCCTGTCGGGCGCTGTCGGGCTCTGTCGGGCCCTGTCGGGCCCTGTCGGGCTCTGTCGGGCCCTGTCGGGCTCTGTCGGGCTCTGTCGGGCTCTGTCGGGCTCTACTGGGCTCTGTCGGGCTCTGTCGGGCTCTGTCGGGCTCTGTCGGGCTCTACTGGGCTCTGTCGGGCCCTGTCGGGCTCTGTCGGGCTCTGTCGGGCTCTGTCGGGCTCTGTCGGGCCCTGTCGGGCTCTGTCGGGCTCTACTGGGCTCTGTCGGGCCCTGTCGGGCTCTGTCGGGCCCTGTCTGGCTCTGTCGGGCTCTGTCGGGCTCTACTGGGCTCTGTCGGGCTCTGTCGGGCTCTGTCGGGCTCTACTGGGCCCTGTCGGGCTCTGTCGGGCTCTGTCGGGCTCTGTCGGGCTCTGTCGGGCCCTGTCGGGCTCTGTCGGGCCCTGTCGGGACCTGTCGGGCTCTGTCGGGCCCTGTCGGGCCCTGTCGGGCTCTGTCGGGCTCTGTCGGGCTCTACTGGGCCCTGTCGGGCTCTGTCGGGCTCTGTCGGGCCCTGTCGGGCCCTGTCGGGCTCTGTCAGGCTCTGTCGGGCTCTGTCGGGCTCTACTGGGCCCTTTCGGGCCCTGTCGGGCCCTGTCGGGCTCTACTGGGCTCTACTGGGCTCTGTCGGGCTCTTTCGGGCTCTACTGGGCCCTGTCGGGCCCTGTCGGGCTCTGTCGGGCCCTGTCGGGCCCTGTCGGGCTCTGTCGGGCTCTGTCGGGCCCTGTCGGGCTCTGTCGGGCTCTGTCGGGCTCTGTCGGGCTCTACTGGCCTCTACTGGGCTCTGTCGGGCTCTGTCGGGCTCTACTGGGCCCTGTCGGGCCCTGTCGGGCCCTGTCGGGCTCTGTCGGGCTCTACTGGGCTCTGTCAGGCTCTGTCGGGCTCTGTCGGGCTCTACTGGGCTCTGTCGGGCTCTGTCGGGCTCTGTCGGGCTCTACTGGGCCCTGTCGGGCTCTGTCGGGCCCTGTCGGGCGCTGTCGGGCTCTGTCGGGCCCTGTCGGGCCCTGTCGGGCCCTGTCGGGCCCTGTCGGGCTCTGTCGGGCCCTGTCGGGCTCTGTCGGGCTCTGTCGGGCTCTGTCGGGCTCTACTGGGCTCTGTCGGGCTCTGTCGGGCTCTGTCGGGCTCTACTGGGCTCTGTCGGGCTCTGTTGGGCTCTGTCGGGCCCTGTCGGGCTCTGTCGGGCTCTGTCGGGCCCTGTCGGGCTCTGTCGGGCTCTGTCGGGCTCTGTCGGGCCCTGTCGGGCTCTGTCGGGCTCTGTCGGGCTCTACTGGGCTCTGTCGGGCTCTGTCGGGCTCTACTGGGCTCTGTCGGGCTCTGTCGGGCTCTGTTGGGCTCTACTGGGCTCTGTCGGGCTCTGTCGGGCTCTACTGGGCTCTGTCGGGCCCTGTCGGGCTCTGTTGGGCTCTACTGGGCTCTGTCGGGCCCTGTCGGGCTCTGTCGGGCCCTGTCTGGCTCTGTCGGGCTCTGTCGGGCTCTACTGGGCTCTGTCGGGCTCTGTCGGGCTCTGTCGGGCTCTACTGGGCCCTGTCGGGCTCTGTCGGGCTCTGTCGGGCTCTGTCGGGCCCTGTCGGGCTCTGTCGGGCTCTGTCGGGCTCTGTCGGGCCCTGTCGGGCTCTGTCGGGCTCTGTCAGGCTCTGTCGGGCTCTACTGGGCCCTGTCGGGCTCTGTCGGGCTCTGTCGGGCTCTGTCGGGCTCTGTCGGGCTCTGTCGGGCTCTGTCGGGCTCTGTCGGGCTCTACTGGGCCCTGTCGGGCGCTGTCGGGCTCTGTCGGGCCCTGTCGGGCTCTGTCGGGCTCTGTCGGGCTCTGTCGTGCCCTCTCGGGCTCTGTCGGGCTCTACTGGGCCCTGTCGGGCCCTGTCGGGCTCTGTCGGGCTCTGTCGGGCCCTGTCGGGCCCTGTCGGGCTCTGTCGGGCTCTGTCGGGCTCTACTGGGTCCTGTCGGACTCTGTCGGGCTCTGTCGGGCTCTGTCGGGCTCTGTCGGGCTACTGACGGGTTCTGTCGGGCTCTGTCGGGCTCTACTGGGCCCTGTCGGGCCCTGTCGGGCTCTGTCGGGCTCTACTGGGCTCTGTCGGGCTCTGTCGGGCTCTGTCGGGCTCTACTGGGCTCTGTCGGGCTCTGTCGGGCTCTGTCGGGCTCTACTGGGCCCTATCGGGCTCTGTCGGGCCCTGTCGTGCCCTCTCGGGCTCTGTCGGGCCCTGTCGGGCCCTGTCGGGCCCTGTCGGGCTCTGTCGGGCTCTACTGGGCTCTGTCGGGCTCTGTCGGGCTCTGTCGGGCTCTGTCGGGCTCTACTGGGCTCTGTCGGGCTCTGTTGGGCTCTGTCGGGCCCTGTCGGGCTCTGTCGGGCTCTGTCGGGCCCTGTCGGGCTCTGTCGGGCTCTGTCGGGCTCTGTCGGGCCCTGTCGGGCTCTGTCGGGCTCTGTCGGGCTCTACTGGGCTCTGTCGGGCTCTGTCGGGCTCTACTGGGCTCTGTCGGGCTCTGTCGGGCCCTGTCGGGCCCTGTCGGGCTCTGTCGGGCCCTGTCGGGCTCTGTCGGGCTCTGTCGGGCTCTGTCGGGCTCTGTCGGGCTCTACTGGGCTCTGTCGGGCCCTGTCGGGCTCTGTCGCGCTCTGTCGGGCTCTGTCGGGCTCTGTCGGGCCCTGTCGGGCTCTGTCGGGCTCTACTGGGCTCTGTCGGGCCCTGTCGGGCTCTGTCGGGCCCTGTCTGGCTCTGTCGGGCTCTGTCGGGCTCTACTGGGCTCTGTCGGGCTCTGTCGGGCTCTGTCGGGCTCTACTGGGCCCTGTCGGGCTCTGTCGGGCTCTGTCGGGCTCTGTCGGGCTCTGTCGGGCCCTGTCGGGCTCTGTCGGGCCCTGTCGGGACCTGTCGGGCTCTGTCGGGCCCTGTCGGGCCCTGTCGGGCTCTGTCGGGCTCTGTCGGGCTCTACTGGGCCCTGTCGGGCTCTGTCGGGCTCTGTCGGGCCCTGTCGGGCCCTGTCGGGCTCTGTCAGGCTCTGTCGGGCTCTGTCGGGCTCTACTGGGCCCTTTCGGGCCCTGTCGGGCCCTGTCGGGCTCTACTGGGCTCTACTGGGCTCTGTCGGGCTCTTTCGGGCTCTACTGGGCCCTGTCGGGCCCTGTCGGGCTCTGTCGGGCCCTGTCGGGCCCTGTCGGGCTCTGTCGGGCTCTGTCGGGCCCTGTCGGGCTCTGTCGGGCTCTGTCGGGCTCTGTCGGGCTCTACTGGCCTCTACTGGGCTCTGTCGGGCTCTGTCGGGCTCTACTGGGCCCTGTCGGGCCCTGTCGGGCCCTGTCGGGCTCTGTCGGGCTCTACTGGGCTCTGTCGGGCTCTGTCGGGCTCTGTCGGGCTCTACTGGGCTCTGTCGGGCTCTGTCGGGCTCTGTCGGGCTCTACTGGGCCCTGTCGGGCTCTGTCGGGCCCTGTCGGGCGCTGTCGGGCTCTGTCGGGCCCTGTCGGGCCCTGTCGGGCTCTGTCGGGCCCTGTCGGGCTCTGTCGGGCTCTGTCGGGCTCTGTCGGGCTCTACTGGGCTCTGTCGGGCTCTGTCGGGCTCTGTCGGGCTCTGTCGGGCTCTACTGGGCTCTGTCGGGCTCTGTTGGGCTCTGTCGGGCCCTGTCGGGCTCTGTCGGGCTCTGTCGGGCCCTGTCGGGCTCTGTCGGGCTCTGTCGGGCTCTGTCGGGCTCTGTCGGGCCCTGTCGGGCTCTGTCGGGCTCTGTCGGGCTCTACTGGGCTCTGTCGGGCTCTGTCGGGCTCTACTGGGCTCTGTCGGGCTCTGTCGGGCTCTGTTGGGCTCTACTGGGCTCTGTCGGGCTCTGTCGGGCTCTACTGGGCTCTGTCGGGCCCTGTCGGGCTCTGTTGGGCTCTACTGGGCTCTGTCGGGCCCTGTCGGGCTCTGTCGGGCCCTGTCTGGCTCTGTCGGGCTCTGTCGGGCTCTACTGGGCTCTGTCGGGCTCTGTCGGGCTCTGTCGGGCTCTACTGGGCCCTGTCGGGCTCTGTCGGGCTCTGTCGGGCTCTGTCGGGCCCTGTCGGGCTCTGTCGGGCTCTGTCGGGCTCTGTCGGGCCCTGTCGGGCTCTGTCGGGCTCTGTCAGGCTCTGTCGGGCTCTACTGGGCCCTGTCGGGCTCTGTCGGGCTCTGTCGGGCTCTGTCGGGCCCTGTCGGGCTCTGTCGGGCTCTGTCGGGCTCTGTCGGGCTCTACTGGGCCCTGTCGGGCGCTGTCGGGCTCTGTCGGGCCCTGTCGGGCCCTGTCGGGCTCTGTCGGGCTCTGTCGGGCTCTGTCGTGCCCTCTCGGGCTCTGTCGGGCTCTACTGGGCCCTGTCGGGCCCTGTCGGGCTCTGTCGGGCTCTGTCGGGCCCTGTCGGGCCCTGTCGGGCTCTGTCGGGCTCTGTCGGGCTCTACTGGGTCCTGTCGGACTCTGTCGGGCTCTGTCGGGCTCTGTCGGGCTCTGTCGGGCTACTGACGGGTTCTGTCGGGCTCTGTCGGGCTCTACTGGGCCCTGTCGGGCCCTGTCGGGCCCTGTCGGGCTCTGTCGGGCTCTGTCGGGCTCTGTCGGGCTCTACTGGGCTCTGTCGGGCTCTGTCGGGCTCTGTCGGGCTCTGTCGGGCTCTACTGGGCTCTGTCGGGCTCTGTTGGGCTCTGTCGGGCCCTGTCGGGCTCTGTCGGGCTCTGTCGGGCCCTGTCGGGCTCTGTCGGGCTCTGTCGGGCTCTGTCGGGCCCTGTCGGGCTCTGTCGGGCTCTACTGGGCTCTGTCGGGCTCTGTCGGGCTCTACTGGGCTCTGTCGGGCTCTGTCGGGCCCTGTCGGGCCCTGTCGGGCTCTGTCGGGCCCTGTCGGGCTCTGTCGGGCTCTGTCGGGCTCTGTCGGGCCCTGTCGGGCTCTGTCGGACTCTGTCGGGCTCTGTCGGGCTCTACTGGGCCCTGTCGGGCCCTGTCGGGCCCGGTCGGGCTCTGTCGGGCTCTGTCGGGCTCTGTCGGGCTCTACTGGGCCCTGTCGGGCCCTGTCGGGCTCTGTCGGGCTCTGTCGGGCCCTGTCGGGCCCTGTCGGGCTCTGTCGGGCTCTGTCGGGCTCTACTGGGCCCTGTCGGGCCCTGTCGGGCTCTGTCGGGCTCTGTCGGGCCCTGTCGGGCTCTGTCGGGCCCTGTCGGGCCCTGTCGGGCTCTGTCGGGCTCTGTCGGGCTCTGTCGGGCTCTACTGGGCAATGTCGGGCTCTGTCGGGCTCTGTCGGGCCCTGTCGGGCTCTGTCGGGCTCTGTCGTGCTCTGTCGGGCTCTACTGGGCCCTGTCGGGCCCTGTCGGGCCCTGTCGGGCTCTGTCGGGCTCTGTCGGGCTCTACTGGGCTCTGTCGGGCCCTGTCGGGCCCTGTCGGGCTCTGTCGGGCTCTGTCGGGCCCTGTCGGGCCCTGTCGGGCTCTGTCGGGCTCTGTCGGGCTCTACTGGGCCCTGTCGGGCTCTGTCGGGCTCTGTCGGGCTCTGTCGGGCTCTGTCGGGCCCTGTCGGGCTCTGTCGGGCCCTGTCGGGACCTGTCGGGCTCTGTCGGGCCCTGTCGGGCCCTGTCGGGCTCTGTCGGGCTCTGTCGGGCTCTACTGGGCCCTGTCGGGCTCTGTCGGGCTCTGTCGGGCCCTGTCGGGCCCTGTCGGGCTCTGTCAGGCTCTGTCGGGCTCTGTCGGTCTCTACTGGGCCCTTTCGGGCCCTGTCGGGCCCTGTCGTGCTCTACTGGGCTCTACTGGGCTCTGTCGGGCTCTTTCGGGCTCTACTGGGCCCTGTCGGGCCCTGTCGGGCTCTGTCGGGCCCTGTCGGGCTCTGTCGGGCTCTGTCGGGCCCTGTCGGGCTCTGTCGGGCTCTGTCGGGCTCTGTCGGGCTCTACTGGGCTCTACTGGGCTCTGTCGGGCTCTGTCGGGCTCTACTGGGCCCTGTCGGGCCCTGTCGGGCCCTGTCGGGCTCTGTCGGGCTCTACTTGGCTCTGTCGGGCTCTGTCGGGCTCTGTCGGGCTCTACTGGGCTCTGTCGGGCTCTGTCGGGCTCTGTCGGGCTCTACTGGGCCCTGTCGGGCTCTGTCGGGCCCTGTCGGGCGCTGTCGGGCTCTGTCGGGCCCTGTCGGGCCCTGTCGGGCTCTGTCGGGCCCTGTCGGGCTCTGTCGGGCTCTGTCGGGCTCTGTCGGGCTCTACTGGGCTCTGTCGGGCTCTGTCGGGCTCTGTCGGGCTCTGTCGGGCTCTACTGGGCTCTGTCGGGCCCTGTCGGGCTCTGTCGGGCTCTGTCGGGCTCTGTCGGGCTCTGTCGGGCCCTGTCGGGCTCTGTCGGGCTCTACTGGGCTCTGTCGGGCCCTGTCGGGCTCTGTCGGGCCCTGTCTGGCTCTGTCGGGCTCTGTCGGGCTCTACTGGGCTCTGTCGGGCTCTGTCGGGCTCTGTCGGGCTCTACTGGGCCCTGTCGGGCTCTGTCGGGCTCTGTCGGGCTCTGTCGGGCTCTGTCGGGCCCTGTCGGGCTCTGTCGGGCCCTGTCGGGACCTGTCGGGCTCTGTCGGGCCCTGTCGGGCCCTGTCGGGCTCTGTCGGGCTCTGTCGGGCTCTACTGGGCCCTGTCGGGCTCTGTCGGGCTCTGTCGGGCCCTGTCGGGCCCTGTCGGGCTCTGTCAGGCTCTGTCGGGCTCTGTCGGGCTCTACTGGGCCCTTTCGGGCCCTGTCGGGCCCTGTCGGGCTCTACTGGGCTCTACTGGGCTCTGTCGGGCTCTTTCGGGCTCTACTGGGCCCTGTCGGGCCCTGTCGGGCTCTGTCGGGCCCTGTCGGGCCCTGTCGGGCTCTGTCGGGCTCTGTCGGGCCCTGTCGGGCTCTGTCGGGCTCTGTCGGGCTCTGTCGGGCTCTACTGGCCTCTACTGGGCTCTGTCGGGCTCTGTCGGGCTCTACTGGGCCCTGTCGGGCCCTGTCGGGCCCTGTCGGGCTCTGTCGGGCTCTACTGGGCTCTGTCGGGCTCTGTCGGGCTCTGTCGGGCTCTACTGGGCTCTGTCGGGCTCTGTCGGGCTCTGTCGGGCTCTACTGGGCCCTGTCGGGCTCTGTCGGGCCCTGTCGGGCGCTGTCGGGCTCTGTCGGGCCCTGTCGGGCCCTGTCGGGCTCTGTCGGGCCCTGTCGGGCTCTGTCGGGCTCTGTCGGGCTCTGTCGGGCTCTACTGGGCTCTGTCGGGCTCTGTCGGGCTCTGTCGGGCTCTGTCGGGCTCTACTGGGCTCTGTCGGGCTCTGTTGGGCTCTGTCGGGCCCTGTCGGGCTCTGTCGGGCTCTGTCGGGCCCTGTCGGGCTCTGTCGGGCTCTGTCGGGCTCTGTCGGGCCCTGTCGGGCTCTGTCGGGCTCTGTCGGGCTCTACTGGGCTCTGTCGGGCTCTGTCGGGCTCTACTGGGCTCTGTCGGGCTCTGTCGGGCTCTGTTGGGCTCTACTGGGCTCTGTCGGGCTCTGTCGGGCTCTACTGGGCTCTGTCGGGCCCTGTCGGGCTCTGTTGGGCTCTACTGGGCTCTGTCGGGCCCTGTCGGGCTCTGTCGGGCCCTGTCTGGCTCTGTCGGGCTCTGTCGGGCTCTACTGGGCTCTGTCGGGCTCTGTCGGGCTCTGTCGGGCTCTACTGGGCCCTGTCGGGCTCTGTCGGGCTCTGTCGGGCTCTGTCGGGCCCTGTCGGGCTCTGTCGGGCTCTGTCGGGCTCTGTCGGGCCCTGTCGGGCTCTGTCGGGCTCTGTCAGGCTCTGTCGGGCTCTACTGGGCCCTGTCGGGCTCTGTCGGGCTCTGTCGGGCTCTGTCGGGCCCTGTCGGGCTCTGTCGGGCTCTGTCGGGCTCTGTCGGGCTCTACTGGGCCCTGTCGGGCGCTGTCGGGCTCTGTCGGGCCCTGTCGGGCTCTGTCGGGCTCTGTCGGGCTCTGTCGTGCCCTCTCGGGCTCTGTCGGGCTCTACTGGGCCCTGTCGGGCCCTGTCGGGCTCTGTCGGGCTCTGTCGGGCCCTGTCGGGCCCTGTCGGGCTCTGTCGGGCTCTGTCGGGCTCTACTGGGTCCTGTCGGGCTCTGTCGGGCTCTGTCGGGCTACTGACGGGTTCTGTCGGGCTCTGTCGGGCTCTACTGGGCCCTGTCGGGCCCTGTCGGGCTCTGTCGGGCTCTACTGGGCTCTGTCGGGCTCTGTCGGGCTCTGTCGGGCTCTACTGGGCTCTGTCGGGCTCTGTCGGGCTCTGTCGGGCTCTACTGGGCCCTATCGGGCTCTGTCGGGCCCTGTCGTGCCCTCTCGGGCTCTGTCGGGCCCTGTCGGGCCCTGTCGGGCCCTGTCGGGCTCTGTCGGGCTCTACTGGGCTCTGTCGGGCTCTGTCGGGCTCTGTCGGGCTCTGTCGGGCTCTACTGGGCTCTGTCGGGCTCTGTTGGGCTCTGTCGGGCCCTGTCGGGCTCTGTCGGGCTCTGTCGGGCCCTGTCGGGCTCTGTCGGGCTCTGTCGGGCTCTGTCGGGCCCTGTCGGGCTCTGTCGGGCTCTGTCGGGCTCTACTGGGCTCTGTCGGGCTCTGTCGGGCTCTACTGGGCTCTGTCGGGCTCTGTCGGGCCCTGTCGGGCCCTGTCGGGCTCTGTCGGGCCCTGTCGGGCTCTGTCGGGCTCTGTCGGGCTCTGTCGGGCTCTGTCGGGCTCTACTGGGCTCTGTCGGGCCCTGTCGGGCTCTGTCGCGCTCTGTCGGGCTCTGTCGGGCTCTGTCGGGCCCTGTCGGGCTCTGTCGGGCTCTACTGGGCTCTGTCGGGCCCTGTCGGGCTCTGTCGGGCCCTGTCTGGCTCTGTCGGGCTCTGTCGGGCTCTACTGGGCTCTGTCGGGCTCTGTCGGGCTCTGTCGGGCTCTACTGGGCCCTGTCGGGCTCTGTCGGGCTCTGTCGGGCCCTGTCGGGCTCTGTCGGGCCCTGTCGGGCTCTGTCGGGCCCTGTCGGGACCTGTCGGGCTCTGTCGGGCCCTGTCGGGCCCTGTCGGGCTCTGTCGGGCTCTGTCGGGCTCTACTGGGCCCTGTCGGGCTCTGTCGGGCTCTGTCGGGCCCTGTCGGGCCCTGTCGGGCTCTGTCAGGCTCTGTCGGGCTCTGTCGGGCTCTACTGGGCCCTTTCGGGCCCTGTCGGGCCCTGTCGGGCTCTACTGGGCTCTACTGGGCTCTGTCGGGCTCTTTCGGGCTCTACTGGGCCCTGTCGGGCCCTGTCGGGCTCTGTCGGGCCCTGTCGGGCCCTGTCGGGCTCTGTCGGGCTCTGTCGGGCCCTGTCGGGCTCTGTCGGGCTCTGTCGGGCTCTGTCGGGCTCTACTGGCCTCTACTGGGCTCTGTCGGGCTCTGTCGGGCTCTACTGGGCCCTGTCGGGCCCTGTCGGGCCCTGTCGGGCTCTGTCGGGCTCTACTGGGCTCTGTCGGGCTCTGTCGGGCTCTGTCGGGCTCTACTGGGCTCTGTCGGGCTCTGTCGGGCTCTGTCGGGCTCTACTGGGCCCTGTCGGGCTCTGTCGGGCCCTGTCGGGCGCTGTCGGGCTCTGTCGGGCCCTGTCGGGCCCTGTCGGGCTCTGTCGGGCCCTGTCGGGCTCTGTCGGGCTCTGTCGGGCTCTGTCGGGCTCTACTGGGCTCTGTCGGGCTCTGTCGGGCTCTGTCGGGCTCTGTCGGGCTCTACTGGGCTCTGTCGGGCTCTGTTGGGCTCTGTCGGGCCCTGTCGGGCTCTGTCGGGCTCTGTCGGGCCCTGTCGGGCTCTGTCGGGCTCTGTCGGGCTCTGTCGGGCCCTGTCGGGCTCTGTCGGGCTCTGTCGGGCTCTACTGGGCTCTGTCGGGCTCTGTCGGGCTCTACTGGGCTCTGTCGGGCTCTGTCGGGCTCTGTTGGGCTCTACTGGGCTCTGTCGGGCTCTGTCGGGCTCTACTGGGCTCTGTCGGGCTCTGTTGGGCTCTACTGGGCTCTGTCGGGCCCTGTCGGGCTCTGTCGGGCCCTGTCTGGCTCTGTCGGGCTCTGTCGGGCTCTACTGGGCTCTGTCGGCTCTGTCGGGCTCTGTCGGGCTCTACTGGGCCCTGTCGGGCTCTGTCGGGCTCTGTCGGGCTCTGTCGGGCCCTGTCGGGCTCTGTCGGGCTCTGTCGGGCTCTGTCGGGCCCTGTCGGGCTCTGTCGGGCTCTGTCAGGCTCTGTCGGGCTCTACTGGGCCCTGTCGGGCTCTGTCGGGCTCTGTCGGGCCCTGTCGGGCCCTGTCGGGCTCTGTCGGGCTCTGTCGGGCTCTGTCGGGCTCTACTGGGCCCTGTCGGGCGCTGTCGGGCTCTGTCGGGCCCTGTCGGGCTCTGTCGGGCTCTGTCGGGCTCTGTCGTGCCCTCTCGGGCTCTGTCGGGCTCTACTGGGCCCTGTCGGGCCCTGTCGGGCTCTGTCGGGCTCTGTCGGGCCCTGTCGGGCCCTGTCGGGCTCTGTCGGGCTCTGTCGGGCTCTACTGGGTCCTGTCGGACTCTGTCGGGCTCTGTCGGGCTCTGTCGGGCTCTGTCGGGCTACTGACGGGTTCTGTCGGGCTCTGTCGGGCTCTACTGGGCCCTGTCGGGCCCTGTCGGGCCCTGTCGGGCTCTGTCGGGCTCTACTGGGCTCTGTCGGGCTCTGTCGGGCTCTGTCGGGCTCTACTGGGCTCTGTCGGGCTCTGTCGGGCTCTGTCGGGCTCTACTGGGCCCTATCGGGCTCTGTCGGGCCCTGTCGTGCCCTCTCGGGCTCTGTCGGGCCCTGTCGGGCCCTGTCGGGCCCTGTCGGGCTCTGTCGGGCTCTACTGGGCTCTGTCGGGCTCTGTCGGGCTCTGTCGGGCTCTGTCGGGCTCTACTGGGCTCTGTCGGGCTCTGTCGGGCCCTGTCGGGCCCTGTCGGGCTCTGTCGGGCCCTGTCGGGCCCTGTCGGGCTCTGTCGGGCTCTGTCGGGCTCTGTCGGGCCCTGTCGGGCTCTGTCGGGCTCTGTCGGGCTCTACTGGGCTCTGTCGGGCTCTGTCGGGCTCTACTGGGCTCTGTCGGGCTCTGTCGGGCCCTGTCGGGCCCTGTCGGGCTCTGTCGGGCCCTGTCGGGCTCTGTCGGGCTCTGTCGGGCTCTGTCGGGCCCTGTCCTGCGGGCCTCTGTCGGACTCTGTCGGGCTCTGTCGGGCTCTACTGGGCCTGTCGGCCCTGTCGGGCCTGGTCGGGCTCTGTCGGGCTCTGTCGGGCTCTGTCGGGCTCTACTGGGCCCTGTCGGGCCCCTGTCGGGCTCTGTCGGGCTCTGTCGGGCCCTGTCGGGCCCTGTCGGGCTCTGTCGGGCTCTGTCGGGCTCTACTGGGCCCTGTCGGGCCTGTCGGGCTCTGTCGGGCTCTGTCGGGCCCTGTCGGGCCCTGTCGGGCTCTGTCGGGCCCTGTCGGGCTCTGTCGGGCTCTGTCGGGCTCTGTCGGGCTCTACTGGGCAATGTCGGGCTCTGTCGGGCTCTGTCGGGCCCTGTCGGGCTCTGTCGGGCTCTGTCGTGCTCTGTCGGGCTCTACTGGGCCCCGGGCCCTGTCGGGCCCTGTCGGGCTCTGTCGGGCTCTGTCGGGCTCTACTGGGCTCTGTCGGGCCCTGTCGGGCCCTGTCGGGCTCTGTCGGGCTCTGTCGGGCCCTGTCGGGCCCTGTCGGGCTCTGTCGGGCTCTGTCGGGCTCTACTGGGCCCTGTCGGGCTCTGTCGGGCTCTGTCGGGCTCTGTCGGGCTCTGTCGGGCCCTGTCGGGCTCTGTCGGGCCCTGTCGGGACCTGTCGGGCTCTGTCGGGCCCTGTCGGGCCCTGTCGGGCTCTGTCGGGCTCTGTCGGGCTCTACTGGGCCCTGTCGGGCTCTGTCGGGCTCTGTCGGGCCCTGTCGGGCCCTGTCGGGCTCTGTCAGGCTCTGTCGGGCTCTGTCGGTCTCTACTGGGCCCTTTCGGGCCCTGTCGGGCCCTGTCGTGCTCTACTGGGCTCTACTGGGCTCTGTCGGGCTCTTTCGGGCTCTACTGGGCCCTGTCGGGCCCTGTCGGGCTCTGTCGGGCCCTGTCGGGCTCTGTCGGGCTCTGTCGGGCCCTGTCGGGCTCTGTCGGGCTCTTTCGGGCTCTACTGGGCCCTGTCGGGCCCTGTCGGGCCCTGTCGGGCTCTGTCGGGCTCTACTGGGCTCTGTCGGGCTCTGTCGGGCTCTGTCGGGCTCTACTGGGCTCTGTCGGGCTCTGTCGGGCTCTGTCGGGCTCTACTGGGCCCTGTCGGGCTCTGTCGGGCCCTGTCGGGCGCTGTCGGGCTCTGTCGGGCCCTGTCGGGCCCTGTCGGGCTCTGTCGGGCCCTGTCGGGCTCTGTCGGGCTCTGTCGGGCTCTGTCGGGCTCTACTGGGCTCTGTCGGGCTCTGTCGGGCTCTGTCGGGCTCTGTCGGGCTCTACTGGGCTCTGTCGGGCTCTGTTGGGCTCTGTCGGGCCCTGTCGGGCCCTGTCGGGCTCTGTCGGGCCCTGTCGGGCTCTGTCGGGCTCTGTCGGGCTCTGTCGGGCCCTGTCGGGCTCTGTCGGGCTCTGTCGGGCTCTACTGGGCTCTGTCGGGCTCTGTCGGGCTCTACTGGGCTCTGTCGGGCTCTGTCGGGCTCTGTTGGGCTCTACTGGGCTCTGTCGGGCTCTGTCGGGCTCTACTGGGCTCTGTCGGGCCCTGTCGGGCTCTGTTGGGCTCTACTGGGCTCTGTCGGGCCCTGTCGGGCTCTGTCGGGCCCTGTCTGGCTCTGTCGGGCTCTGTCGGGCTCTACTGGGCTCTGTCGGGCTCTGTCGGGCTCTGTCGGGCTCTACTGGGCCCTGTCGGGCTCTGTCGGGCTCTGTCGGGCTCTGTCGGGCCCTGTCGGGCTCTGTCGGGCTCTGTCGGGCTCTGTCGGGCCCTGTCGGGCTCTGTCGGGCTCTGTCAGGCTCTGTCGGGCTCTACTGGGCCCTGTCGGGCTCTGTCGGGCTCTGTCGGGCTCTGTCGGGCCCTGTCGGGCTCTGTCGGGCTCTGTCGGGCTCTGTCGGGCTCTACTGGGCCCTGTCGGGCGCTGTCGGGCTCTGTCGGGCCCTGTCGGGCTCTGTCGGGCTCTGTCGGGCTCTGTCGTGCCCTCTCGGGCTCTGTCGGGCTCTACTGGGCCCTGTCGGGCCCTGTCGGGCTCTGTCGGGCTCTGTCGGGCCCTGTCGGGCCCTGTCGGGCTCTGTCGGGCTCTGTCGGGCTCTACTGGGTCCTGTCGGACTCTGTCGGGCTCTGTCGGGCTCTGTCGGGCTCTGTCGGGCTACTGACGGGTTCTGTCGGGCTCTGTCGGGCTCTACT